>NW_013952982.1:125460-136900 GCF_001266775.1 Austrofundulus limnaeus | reverse complement strand
TATATACACACACAGTTTAGGGGAAGCTGAGCTTCCCTTGCATTCTTAGAGAAATCGCCTCTGTTTTAGACAGATGAAATGATGAAACAAGAGCTACAGCAGCAACAGCACAGACTAATAAAACTGCAGCACCTAAACACTGTAAAAATAACTGAGTATATTAAATAATCTCATTAAATCAAAGTGTACTCAACAGAGGAGCTGGTCCAGCTGCATCAGAAACAGATGAATCGACTGGAAGCAGCTCCTTTCTACCCCAGGATAGATGCACACGTCTCTGAGGAGGCGGCGGCTGCTGCAGGTCAGAACCATGAACATCATCTCGATGATCCATGACTACATGACCTCCTCACCTGGGCCCACGCCGGTGCTGACGCCTGAAATGGATCGAGGAGGAGCAGAGCAGCTGGTCCAAACAGCAGTGATGTCGGGTCCCCGAGCAGCTTCTGGCTCTGGAGAATGGAAACATTAAAAACAAAAACAAAAAAAAAAACAGCAACAGAGGACAGATTTCAGCCTCTGGGGCTGCTGGGATTCAGAACCCAGTGATCATCGTCTGATCAGAACACCACAGGTTTGACCTCAGCTTCATCAGGTGAAGACACTGAAGGACCTCCAGACAGGATCATCAGCCTGAATCTGAACTGAAAGTTTACCTTCTAAATCTGTTTTAAAGGAAACAAAATCCACCTATTTAGTCATGAAACAATTTATAGTCTAGTCTCTAGAAGGCAGAAAAGTCTAATTTAGTCTCCTGGTGTAAGTATGCATGACTAAACTGTTTTATTGTAACAAATTTACAGAGTTGGGGACGACTCAGCATTTAAAATAAATCTTTACATGAGTCATAATCTGGATCTCTTCAGGCAGATTAGCTGTGGACGTCTTGTTAGAGATGCACAACTAATACTTACTTTTCCCACATGCTAAGTGGGGGTCATGTTATTTTTATACTGTTTTTTTCCACCCTCAGGTTTTGGGTCAACCATAGAAGCAGCTGCACTGATCAACATGAAATTTTGGTTAGAATATAGATGTATCAAACCTACACTGATCCAGCCAACAGTTTTGATGCGACCCCATATTTAAGGAGGGGGCACCATCAGAAAAGGGGGTGTCTGGTCATACAAAAATGCTTATAACTCCAAAACTATTCAAAGTAGGAGCTTCACCTTTTTTCTTTTTTGGTTTAGCTCTGATTAACAGTGCTGGCTCTATCCATTTTGGTGCCCTAGGCGAGTTGAAGCGCACCCCCCCCGAACTATGTCCCACCCACTCCAATTTGAACCCCTAAAAACAAGTTTGACAGTGTCAGGTACTATGGTAAACTTAGATTTATTTGCTTTAAACCCAAACATCACACAACAAATTAAATGAATAAATAAAGTAAATATAATTAAATCAAATGAAAAGGGTAAACAAAAGACCCTGTTCACAATTTGTGCAAAGATTTAGAAGGTCCTCTTTTTGGAAAATATGAGTCTGGTTTTACATCATAAGGTCCTCTGCTGACAAACTCAGTCCTCACTGTGTCAGAATGGATGTCAGCAGGATCTACGGGCTGCTTTGATGTCAACCTGAGAGGCACTACTAGCCCCTCCCCCGTCAGAGTGTCGGAGCAGGACGAGTCAGTGCAACGTCAATCAAATGAGAGAGAGGGGGGGGGAGGCAATTGATGCATTGGGTGGGGGGATGTTTTATGGGTAGATTAATTTATTTTTCCTGTAATACTTCATTGTTTTTTAAGACCAAGCTAATTGAAAGGGGCGCTGAGCAGAGTTACAACCAGGGATTACAAATAATTACTTTTCCTTCTGCAGTTTGGCGTCCGCTCCAGCAGATGGCGCTCTAGGCGACCGCCTAGTTCGCCTATGCCAAGAGCCGGCTCTGCTGATGAAGGGTTAAACATCGGGCCCACCAATGAGCCCCCCTGCACCAAAAAAAAAAAAAAAAATGTGGTGACGTCAGTGCCAAATCGTTGGTGATTTCTGTTTAAGGGTCATACATGCTTCCATAATGCAGTAGTTTAAATTTGTTCAGCGATTCAAGAGAGCACACACACACACACACAAATGCTTTTAGAATATTGTATTTTCATGAAACTGTTCATTTACATATTGACATTTAACTTGTAGTTTTTTTCTCCTGTAAAGAAACATTTAATAAATTTGCTTCTTAACTGAGGACAGAAAGACCTTTATTAGTTCTGATTTTAAATCATTACCAACCACTCCAAAACCTGAAGGGATTCTAAAGAAGAAGAAGAGTAAAACAAATAAAAACAAAATAAAATGTGCTTAGATGTTTGTATGGTTTAGGCTGGATTCACTGAGCAGAGTTCAAATATTTAGTTTGACATTTTGGATTCAGCATTAAAAAGCACAATGTTTGAAGTTAACAGGTGAAATATTAAGTTCATGTTATAGGGGTAAGTCGTTCACTTTGATTGGTCCAAAAGTCCTTTCCTCCTCCAGCGGAGAACCTACGACACAAACAGTGAGACACGGTCAGGAGGTAAACTTGTTTAAACATCTCGTCTTTGCTGGGTCAAAGCAAAGAACTGGTTCTGGTGTAGCACTGGAATCCATCTGAAACTAGATTTAACACCTATAAAAAAAGAGATTAGGGCCAATGGAAAAAAATAAACTACCAATTCAGACTTAGGAAAAGCCTGAATTCTGACAAAAAACACTCAGAATTCTGACTTTAATGTCAGAAGTCTGAGAAAAAAGTCAGAACTCTGACTTTGTTTCTTCAGAATTAGGAAAAGGTCAGGATTTTGAAATTAAAGAGAATTATTTCCCTCCTTTTTTGTTTCAGAAGCACCAGACCTGGTCTAGCAGCAGAACAAGAAACCCTAGAAGTCAGGATTCAGTCCTTTCTGGTAAAGTGAAGCTGTGTGACCAGGTACGAAGCTGAGGTCTACCTGTTCTCAGCAGGTCACTGCCGTCATCTTTTCCACAGTCTGTGTCACAGCAGGAGCAGACACGATGGTTCCCGCTCGCCTCCTTCCACCTGGTTAGATAAAAACTCTAGTTCTGATTGAACAGAAGCTTGAAATGTTTGAATATCTGGTCCCATCTCACCCGTCAGTGAAGAAACAGTCCTTGTTTGTGGAGGTGACGGGTGACGCAGCTGCTGTGGCCCTCAGACTGCAGGTGATGTAGAGCTGAAGACAAAATGAAGACTGTCACAAACAGCAAAAACCAGAGAAAACATCCTTTCAATGTGATTTACGTTGGTCTCACCACGCCACTGTAGTCCTGCTCAAACCTGAAAGCCTCGACCTCAAACTGGACTTTGTCGTCTTGAGTCCGAGGCAGGAACCGTGAGCTGGACCCAGTCAGCTGACTGTCAAACAAACACCTGAACACAGAACCAGAATCAAAATCTACCAAATGCTGAAGCAGTAAAAGGTTAGTCTGTGTTGCAATTTGTTTTGTACAAATAACTTGAAATAAAACGACACGTTTTATAACATTTTTTAGAATCTCATTACAAAAAGTAGCATCCATCCATCCATTTTCTGCTTCATATCTGGTGTCGGGTCACGGGGGTAACAGCCTAAGCTGAGAGACTCAGACCTCCCTCTCCCAGCCACTTGGACCAGCTCCTCTGGGGGAATCCCAAGATGTTCCCAGGCCAGCTGAGAAACATAGTCCCTCCAGCGTGTCCTTGGTCTTCCTCTGGGCCTCCTCCCAGTGGGACATGCCCAGAACACCTCACCAGGGAGGCGTCCAGAAGGCATCCTAACCAGATGAACCACCTCAACTGCTCCTCTCAACACGGAGGAGCAGCAGCTCTACTCAGAGTCCCTCCTGGATGACTGAGCTTCTCACCCTCTCTACGGGAGAGCCCAGACACCCTGTGAAGGAAACTCATTTCAGCCGCTTGTATCCAAGATCTCGTTCTTTCAGTCACTACCCAAAGCTCGTGACCATAGATGAGGGTAGGAACGTAGACCGACCGGTAAACCGAGAGCTTCACCTTCTGGCTCAGCTCTATTCACCACGACAGACCGTACAGCACCCACATCACTGCAGCACCAATCCACCTGTTGATCTCTCGCTCCTTTCTTCCCTCAGTGAACAAGGCCCCCAAGATTCTTAAACTCCTCCACTTGGGGCAGGACCTCCTCCCTGACCCGGAGACGACACGATACCGGTTTCCAGCTCAAGAACATGGTCTCGGATTTGGAGACACTGATACTCATCCCGGCCGCTTCACACTCAGCTGCGAACTGCTCCAGTGAGAGCTGGAGATCAGGATCTGATGAAGCCAACAGGACCACATCATCCGCACAAAGCAGAGATGTGATCCTAAGGTCACCAAAAAGGATCCCCTCAACACCTTGGCTGCACCTAGAAATTCTGTCCATATAAGTTATGAACAGAATCGTAGAAATCGTAAAAAGCAGCATATTCATGTTAAAGCCCTACACTTCTGTCCCTCACGGTTTGAGGGTTGATGTTCAGTAAACTCACCCACTGTTTCCTAAAAAGGAATATCGAGGTACGGTATCAACGTTTGGGACCACAGTTGCCACACAGTTGTCTACGATCACTCGAAGAGGAATGTGCTGAAACTGTTTGACTGAAGCTTCAAACTTCATCATGTCACCCAGCAGGAACTGAGGCTTTGGATGAGTGAACTGCCAATCATCTAAAAATCAAAAACACAAAAGGATAAAGAAAATAAATTACTGAAACCGTTCATTCTGTTCAGAATCAAGCTTAGGATCGTTCCTCTCTAATTTGTCAACTGAAATTAAATCAAAACCTACCAGTCATGAGTTTCAGGGAGAAATAGAGACTTTCCTCTGAACTTTTGTCAACACTGAACGGACTCCAGGTTGGTTTCAGGAGCCCACTGCTCACATCATGCTTCCTGTCAAATCAACAGTTTGTAAATTAAAAAAAAAAACCCTCAACTGTTGGTGTTTTGGACCAGGTCCAGGTCTGAGAACCAACCTTTTATAGTGACACTGAATGCTGACAGAGACCTCTCTGCTTCGAACGATGGGACTGTTCCCCAGAGGAGCAGGAGTGTAGAGAAGAGTGAACACGTAGGTGAACGTGTCCTCTGACATCTGGAAAAAACAGATTCAAGTTTTCACATCGTTCTCCTACAGGGAAAAACATGTCCAGTTCTGAGTTAGATGTCTAGTTTGTAACAAGTTCCAGCATGAGCCGTTATGCAACAAAAACAAGGAGAGGCTGATGAGAGAATTTTGCTCAGCTGCCAGAACCAAACCCAGCTGTACAGGTTCACACAAGTTTCTAACAGGACCAGACGCTTCCTTTAGCTTTGGTTCTCTAAAGAAACGATTCAAACCATCTTGACCAATCAACATTCCACCAGTTTAAAGTTCTTTAAATTCAGACTAATTTATGCACATTTGCATGTTTGATGGTGATTTGGTGCTAAACAACGAAACTGAATTCAAACCCTAACTCTTATAGAGTCCTTACACTGCCCAAATCTGGTGACCTTGATCTGTTAGTTTAAATACCAGGTTCACTATGAATGCAGATTTGTAGCTTTATCAACATGTTCTCTGGATAGTTTACAGATTGTGTTAGAAGCCGTGGAGTTTCCAGGTTGTCAAAGACTGTTTTGTCTCCCAGTGATTAGATTTTTTCTTGTGTTGAACTGCTACTTTAATGATTCTGTCATTGCTGGAAAATTCAAAGGTTGTGTAATACGTTTCAAAAATGTAAAATATTTGTTAATGTTGGGGAAAAAAGCCTTTTCTTAACTGACGTGGAACAGAAAAGATGCAGAGAAAACAGGAAAGTTAAGTAAATCATAGTAAAAGCCTTAGAACATACGTGTTTAACCCCATGATATCCTGAATCATTGTAAAAAGTAAATGAATGAATCAAATAGGCAGAGAGCATAACCCCCTTAATGGGGGTGGGGGGGGGGGGTATACCCTTGATTTGATTACCCATCCAAAAAAAAAAAACAAACAAACAAAAAAAAACAGTGAGACGGTTTAACAGGTTGGATTGTCTTTGTGCTATTCTCGATAGAAACTTAAAACTTACACAAAACAAAAAAACCAACCAAACAAAACAAAAAAATAATGGTAAAGTACATCGAGAATATTTTGAACGAATTAAACTTGAACAAAACCCTCAACATCTGCTTTGACCAGTGTTAGTAACCTGCGGAGACCCAGAAAAAATAAGTTTTGGTATTTAGCTTTTTGTTACATGGTTTAAGTATTGAGGTCGAAAGAAACATATTGCAACATTTATTTTCATAATTGTTATTTAAATTTTACCAGAAGTCTCTTCTAATGGACATTGGGTCTTGCTGGATATACTGTAAACATTCTCTTTACATAATGATTTAAAAACTGATGAATTACATTTATTTTATTTTATAAATACTTAACAGATTTAAACTTTTAGAAATTCATAGACAAAAAAGTTGTTGAAGAAATGTCTTTAAAAAGTGTTTACATAACCAATTACATGTCTGTAATGCATCTAAACATTTAAGYACTCTCGCTGGTTTGTGTATTCTGACATTTTGTTCAAAATTGCTTTTATCTATGTACTGTTTATGGTAATCAGTTGGCCTCCAGTCTTATGTGTTCATTGCTTTCCTGCAAGGGATTCTCCTCCACAACAGGGTTGAAGCTATGTTGATTGAAAAAAAAAAAAAGAGAATTATACTTTAATGTAATGCAAAATGTGTAACTACATATTTAATTGCGTTACAAAAATTTACATTGTTATACATTTTAAAAAAAGTTGATTTTTTTCCTTTGCACTCACTATTACCAATGAATTCCATGACCCTAACTTACATATTACTTTTCATCAATATTAGTGGCATGTTCCTCTTCAGACTCCTCAAAAACTGTTTTATCTTGAACTTTCACATACCTGCTCTACTATCTGGCCTGCCTCCTCCTCATCATCTGACAGCTCTTAGTCTGACTCTTTCCAAAACTCTCATTAAATCATTTCTGCCTCATTCAGTCCTATATATTCCAAAAACTGGTTAAGATCGTCTTTAGCAAGTCCCACTGTCCCCTAAAAAGGAAACTGGATAAAACTTGTATTTTTACAGAGTTAACGATATTGTACTTAAATTGGACAAACTCATGGTGCAGACATACTAATGAGGAAATGTCATTTTTAGCAATATAAATAATTTTTGATAGGAAATTTATCACTCTTGCCATAAAATGTTGATATGGGGATTTCTGCCATTAAAAAAAGCAAGTACATGTGCTCTGATAGCCGTATAATCACAAATGTAACATCAGTAGAAAGCCCAGGATGTCCTTTTTACAGCACAGTGGGACTCAGATTGCAAGTGTAATGTTTAAAATATAGGGCTGAATAGCATGTCCCCCACAGAGAACAAAAATGAATTGATGGGTTTAAAGTACCTTAAAGAGATACGAGTAAAAAATGACTTACCATGAAAATACTTTAGTAAAATTAAGTTTTCTTTAAAGTCTTAAAGTTTTTGAGATTGACTGCAAGATGAAACAACTTAACTAGTAGATGGATAAGACTTCATTCTGTCTTTAGAGTCAAATCCTGAGGACTGAAACCTTTAAAAAAAACTCCTCACCAGAAGCTGGCTGCCACATTCATGCAGCTCAGACTCAAAGATCAGAACTTGAGCCTCTGGATCTTCTCCTGTGGCAGGACATCCTCCCAGAGTCACATCAGCAGCCGGGACAGGTTTACCGATCCCCAGCAGGTCTTTCTTGGCCTCCACACGAACGGAGTTCTCCCCACACGCGATACTGATGGTCTGCGCAGGGGCCGGGGTCTTCAGCTCAAAGTGAGGAGGATACCGAGGCTCCTCCTCAGCCGGAGGTTCAGGATAACGCCAAGATAAAGGCTCCCTGAAATCCTGTTTCCCCTGCTGGACAGCTGAGAAAGGTAGTCAGAAAAACACCAAAAATAGTTTTAAAACATTTTTTCAGCCGATTACAGCACATTGTTACCAACTCTAGTTAAATTAGGACAAGACTGCTCAACTTGATCATTTGTCCAAAACTTATTACAATTATACAAGTTTTTTTTCACAAGACAAAAGATTTCAAAGTAGACACATGATGCTTTTAAATCTTTCACATTTAAACCCTTCAGTTGGGTCTATATAAAGGGTAACTGCAATGCTTTTGACTGAATTCCTCCTTATTGCAACTCCACAAGCCCCGCCCCTTTTCTGAGGTGTGTCTCACGTTTTGAGGCTGTCTCTTTAAACCCAAATGAGAAGCTTCACAGCCCAACTCCCTCCAGGCTGGCTCATTCTGGTTTGATAGAGAGCTTTAAGACTATATAGCTGCGCAGCAATTTTATAATTTAATTAAAAGATGAGACAATGAGGCAAGACTTGTCCATCCAGCCTGACATGTTGGAGCCAGAGTCTGGCCCAGAACCAGACAGTGAAGACCACCAAACTGTAGCTGGTAAGTCCAGACCAAATTTAGAATTTGTCAAAAATAATTTGAACTAATAGTTCAGAAAACAAAGAAAAATAAATAAATGAAAAATAAAATAAAAAAGAGAAAACTGAACAGATTGAAAAATATGACCCAAACAGAATAAAGATATTTCTGCAGCACCAGGAGACTACAGTCAACTTTTCTGCCTCTTAGAGACTCCCAAGTCCACAACAAAGTGTATTTAACAGCTAAAAAAGTGGATGTTGCAGATATGTCTCCTTTAAATAAGATTAAGAATCAACAGCTTCGATGACTGGGATAAAATAAAGATCATTTATGTTTGTTTGATTCTGTGGACAGATTAAACTTTATGGTTTTAAACATGATTGCACTTTAAAAAAATCTTATCTGTAGAAATTGTGTTTTAAGAGAAACAGAGTTAACTTAAAACAAAACTCACAATTTCAAGCACCCCAGCATGTGAAGTTGTTGAAGCCCACCCAACATGAATAAATGCAGGTCAAAGTGAAGCTGATCAGAGTGGATTAGTGGAGCAGATATTCACCTGGTGGCTGCTGGACTGGAGGACGGCTCGGTCTCTGCTGTTTAAAGCGAGCAGCTGTGTGAAAAACGTTCAGAGCTGCTGTGGAGAAAACTCCAAGGAGCAAGAAAGAAACAATCCTGATGAGCAGCATGGTGCCAGTCACGTCTTGTTCTGAGTGTTTTTGTTGAGTTAGAAACGGGTGGGCACTACACAGGAAGTGGCTTTGTAGACTTGACTCCGGGCACTGCCTACTTTCTAATCATCCTGATGCTCCTCCAGCTCTGCCTCATTAAGCTCTGCTCTGGATTCATCCATCAGGTCTGTTAGCAGAGTTTAAACCTACATGACCCCCCCCCACACACACCTCTATCACTTATTTTCTTTTTCTTAATCTGTAATCACTAGAATGTACTTTATTTACTGGTTTCATGACTTTAATCTCTTAACTGGAAACAAGTTGAATTGTGATTATTTCGAACATCTTTGGCCAGAGATCAGTTTGTGTGTGAAAGAGTGTTGGACTTTTAGAGATTTCTAATAAATTGTATTGTATTACTTTCTACAAAAACACCTGCCTGTTATTAATCATCAACCAAACAAGGAGTTCAGAGCTCGTCACTCCACTGTACTTCCATTATGTTTTAGGTTAGATTTATATGTTTTATTTCAAAGCTACTTTTGGCTTCTCAGCCTATAATTTATCTTCATTTTTAAACTGTTTGAATGCCTTGGTCTGTAACTTTGACCCTGAAACTTTGACTAGTCATAACAACAGCTGCAGACTGGGAGAGACAAGAAAACAATTGGTTCTTGATTATCGCCTAGTCATTGTTCCTTAAAGCACACAGATATATGGGCCTCACGTAAGTTAACCAGCTAGGTCCCACTTAAAACCCAGCCAGGGCCTATTGAAGTCTGAGGAGAAGGGGTTATCTGCAGAATCAAAGTGGGCGTGTCACAAGAGGCCCATCAAAAGCATAAACACTGTGGGCTACGAGGCCTACATGACGGTATCCTTAGATCCTGCTTGACCTCTTTACAGCCTGACCCTGATCCCAACACTAAGGTTAACCAGGAGAAATGTGACCCAAGTAGGGKTYTCCAGAAAAARTGGTGCCGTACAGTAACGCCCCTTTTGTTCTTGTCCAATCAGGTGGTGCCGTACGGTATCGCCCCTTTTTTGCTTGTCCAATCAGGTGTGWCCCTTTRACAAAGTCCGTCAAATCAGGTGTGTCGCTTTAGAAACGCCTTTCCTTGCGACACGCCCACTCATCCGCAGAGACCCCTACTTGCCCTGTAGGGCCACCATGCAACCGGTTGACAAACCCATTTGGGACCCATGTTATTTTCATTTATCATGGGGCCCACCTATGTGTGCTGATGTTTCAGTAACACATCATTAAAAAAACAGAACTCTTCATCACATTTTTTAAAATTTAAGATAAAAAAATTCACATCATTTTGAGTAATACAGTTTTTATGATCTCTCCATAACTTCAAGTATTTAATATGTCTGGTGTTTGCCATATGTTCAAAATTAATTATTGGCTCTAAAATAAAGAATATCTGATTCATTAATTCTTTTATTTATATGTTCAGTTTCAAACAGCAGCATTTATGTTACAATAAAACAAAATGTTGGTAATATTTTATCACCAGCAAAACAGAATATTTGATTTAACAAATGCAACCACAGTCTTAGAAGTGTGTGTGTGTACTTGTACTACAGAGGGCCACTTTCACAGTATTTACCAACAAAGTAAGGTCACTTGTGGAATGTGAGGGCATTTTCCTGGTCCTTACTTTTTGTAATTCTGCTGTGCTTTACTAGTTAGGTTTGTGAAGTAAATTCTGGTTCAGGTTAGGGTTAGTGGTAGCCTGATAAAAACCAGACCCTTGTCCTTCACTTTGTTTTGTACGAGGGTCTGGACTCTTGGCTATAGAGAAGTGATTCTTGCTGAAGGCGTGGCCTCTGCTGAAGTTTAAAATGATTGGATCAGTTGGCCATGATGTATGTCGCTGTGAATGAGGCTAAGCTAAGAAGCTAACCAGAAATCGTGTGCACTGTAAACAACCCTACTGAGAGAAGAAAAGTACCGAGCCGAACGAGACGACTGTAAATGAGAGCTGCTGCTTTGTCAGACAAATTTATTTTAATTTGGAAGCCTTATCAACACGGACTGGCTTCATTCACTTCCTCCACTGTCATTGCTAAACTAACTAACAGACACTGCGCAGAAAATCAACATCTTTCAAAACTCCTCCTTCTGTTTGCTGATTGGCCCAGGTAAAATAAACTACAAGCAGACACTGCACAGAAAATTGATATCGTTCAAAGCCCCTCCTTCTGTTTGCTGATTGGCCCAGGTAAAATAAACTACAAGCAGACACTGCACAGAAAATCTACGTTCTGTTCTCTGATTGGTCTGAAAAAAATGATCCTGAAGAAATCCTTGTCTAGTATATATATA
>NW_013952982.1:121603-123287 GCF_001266775.1 Austrofundulus limnaeus | reverse complement strand
GTGTGTGTGTGTGTGTGTGTGTGTGGGTGTGTGTGTGTGTGTGTGTGTGTTAGCATTAGATCGTCTCTCTCCATCCATCTCTTGTAGAAACAGCAGCAGTCTCTTGGGGCTTCTCGCCTTCACAGATATTAATGGGCTTTATGTGCTCCTTCTCTATTTATTAACTGCTAACGGCCGCAAGAACAGTGTGTGTGTGTGTGTGTGTGTGTGTGTGTGTGTGTGTGTGTGTGTGTGTGTATGTGTGTAAAAGGTTTAGTCGTTGAATGTTGTGGGGGGTTTTAGCAGACGTAGCTGTTTGCTTCTTTTTTGTTTCTGGAAAACGAAGCAGTTTGTTAACGATGATGATGATGATGATGGCAGGGAGTTTTAGGGATGACCTTAATAGAGGAGGGGGTTTATGGAGGGGGGGCCAGGAACTGTTTTGTTGAGGCCATTTAACCACTAAAAGGACAAGAGCAAAATAACAACAGAAAAACATATCAACTGTTAAAAACATTTAAAGGGATATTCTAGAAACTTCTGAAGTTTGGTGATTGTATCAGAGAACGCAAACCTAACTGAGAAGCTAAAAAAAAAAAGAATAAAACCACTTAATTTAACAAAAACAAAAAATACTGACGTGGCAACAAAACTTACACTGAGCTGTTTGCAGCTAAGGCTGAATTTGCGGCACATGTAAGACATACTATTTCAGAAGCACTGTGTAAGAGTTTGATACGTTTGGTAAAACTCACATGATCAGTGATGTCAGAAGCCTCTAAAGTACAGAAGTTACAACACTGTTTTGGTACCTGATTCAAAGGTTTATGAGGAAGTAAATAATCAGCCAGATTTGTGGTGTTTCACACATAATGTGTTTGGTTTAGCAGATTATAAGCTTTTTTAACCCTAAAAAAGTAAAAACAATACAAAAAAACCACTATATACATAATAAGCTGCATTCAGTTCACTAACCTATGAACCCATGTTCAACTGAAGCATGAATGTCAACCGAGGAAGGGCATAGACTGGGGCTAATGAGGAGATGGCTCCAGCTGAGACGAATGGAAATAGAAAACAGGTGCAAAGGAGAAGCCTGTGATAATGGTCTTATTGGTGAAGTGACTGGTGGTAAACAGAAATACACAAAGACTAATAAATGAAAACACAAGTCAGAACTAAACACAAGAAACACGTAAATTAAACTTGACAATAAACCCAATGAACCACTAAAGAATTGACCCACAAACTCAGATCCTGACAGATAAGCTGACAGTTATCACTGGGCCATGACATCAGTCAAAAAGAGCAGAGTATGAAAGAGTCTTTATACAGGCTAGGCTAACAGCAAGACTCTTTTTGTTTAATTTTTCAAGCTTATAAAAAAATTGTTTCTCAACAATGGCTTATCAGTATGAAAGAATGCAACATCAGCTCATATTTAATTTCTACCTCTTAGCATAACACCATTTGTTTTCTCAAAGAAACATGTTTGTGTCACTACATGAATGTACACTCACCGGCCACTTTATTAGGTACACCTGTCCAACTGCTCGTTAACACTTAATTTCTAATCAGCCAATCACATGGCGACAACTCAGTGCTTTTAGGCATGTAGACATGGTCAAGACAATCTCCTGCAGTTCAAACCGAGCATCAGTATGGGGAAGAAAGGTGATTTGAGTGCCTTTGAATGTGGCATGGT
>NW_013952982.1:118219-119796 GCF_001266775.1 Austrofundulus limnaeus | reverse complement strand
CGAAGAATTGAGGCAGTACTGAAGGCAAAAGGGGGTCCAACCCGTTACTAGCGTGGTGTACCTAATAAAGTGGCCGGTGAGTGTATGTGTGCTGAGAGGCAGTCTGACAGGAGTTCAGTAAACTCTGTGTAAAATGTCTCATTTAAGTTGAGAAAACAGTTTATATTTATTACATGGATCATTTCTGAAGCAAAATCTTTCTTTTAATGACACCTGGACAGAAGAACTTTATTTTTATTTATTTGCAATGTTTGTGTATAAACAGGAGTTTCTGTCTGGATTTGGTTCCTCTGACAGGGTCAGAGGTCATCAGAAGACGAGCAATCTTATAGAATCTGCTACGTGGCACATTTTTTGACCTCTGACCTCAAGCATCTATTCCACCATCACCTTGCTGTTTCACCCGTCCTCTGTCCTCTGATGGTCATCTGGATCAGAACCAGCCTCCACTGGTCCAATGAATCAAAACCAATTACAAATAAGCTTTGACCCTGTGTCACAACAAACACAGCCAAGTGCAGCTTTTTATGTAACATGCACAGAAACACGGAGTTCTTCAAACGTACTTTACTGTTAAAGAGCAGCTAAATTAAAATTATAATTAAACCCATGTAATCAGAGGTGTCAAGTAACTAAGTACAAATACTTTGTTTCTCTACTTAAGTAGTATTTTTGGTTATTTATACTTTAGTGGAGTAATTATTTTTCAGTCTACTTTTTACTTCTACTTCTTACATTTTCATTCAATTATCTGTACTTTCTACTCCTTACTTTTTAAAAACGCAAAAAGTATTTCATTTCTATGTAACTTTGACTTGTTTTTATTCCATCTTTTCATTGTTCAGAAAAAAAATTATTAAATATAAATCTATCCAGACACATGGAGCCCATGGATAGAGTGAATTTGATTGTGGTTGATAAGAAGTGTAAATATATACCATTCTGACATCCTATTGGATTGAACTCACTCCATCACACCTGTGTGACACAAATCACATCACATTCCAGAAAAGGACAGACAGTAGCAGATGCATGTAGCCTAGAATGAAGATGATCGTGGCTGAAACAAGTAGTCTTAGTCAATTAATTCCATTTTTTTTTCAACATTAACATTTATTTAACATTACACTCATTATTGACTTTAGAAGAAAAATGTGTGTGTGCGGGGGTGTACACTATAGAACCCTATGGCACAGCCTAAGCTTTCATCCCTAAATGCATTCATTACTTTTACTTTTATACTTTAAGTAGTTTTAAAACCAGTAGTTTTAAACTTTTACTTGAGTTAAAAGCTTGGGTTGATACTTCTACTTCCAAAAAAGTATTTTTTAACCCTAGTTTCTATATTTCTACTTAAGTAATGAATGTGAATACTTTTGACACCTCTGAATTTCTATAGCCTAACCCAGACCCTTTATCCTAACCTCACAGGATACCTGACCCTAAATCTAGCCTAAACTCAAAACCCCTTACCATTAGTAGTCGACTAACGCAGCCCGGCCCTTGCCATCCTACGCAGCTCCGCTTAATTCTAGTTTCCTTCACTGCTCCGTCTGGGATATATATATATATATATA
>NW_013952982.1:117007-117924 GCF_001266775.1 Austrofundulus limnaeus | reverse complement strand
CTATAAACCCTGAGGCACAGCCTAAGATTTTATCTTTAATGACCTTTTTTATAGTGTTCATTACTTTTACTTTTATATTTTAAGTAGTGTTAAAACCAGTACTTATATAATTTTACTTGAGTAAAAAGCTCAAGTTGATACTTCTACTTACAAAAAAGTATTTTTAAACCCTAGTATCTATACTTCTACTTAAGTAATGAATGTGAATACTTTTGACACCTCCTGCATGTAATCCTGTAAAATCATTGGAAATTACTATTTAGAATATAATTTCTATAAAAAATACATCAATCTCTTACACTACATTTTCCCCAAAACTAAGAATTCAACAAATGTAATATTGAAACCGATTCATTCTCCACAAAAACGCATCCTTCAGGATCCTCACATTTTTAAACAGACTTTTTATATTAGCTGACATCTTGAAATTGACACAAAAATACTAAATTGAACTGTATGACTTTGAGTCTAGATTGTTTAGATCTAGACTACTTTTTCCACATAAAACCTTCAGATGAGTTCTAGTTACGTTTTGAGTGTGTGAACAGTAGAACAGTGGAACAGTTGTTCAACGGTACAGTAGAACAGCGGAATAGTTGTTCAATGGTACAGTAGACAGCAGAACAGTTGTTTAATCGTACAGTAGACAGTGGAACAGTTGTTCAATGGTACAGTAGACAGTGGAACAGTTGTTCAATGGTACAGTAGACAGCAGAACAGTTGTTTAATCGTACAGTAGAACAGTGGAATAGTTGTTCAATGGTACAGTAGAACGGTGGAACAGTTGTTCGGTGGTACAGTAGACAGTGGAACAGTTGTTCAGCGGTACAGTAGAACGGTGGAACAGTTGTTCAGCGGTACAGTAGACAGTGGAACAGTTGTTCAGCGGTACAGTAGAACGGTGGAACAGTTGTTCA
>NW_013952982.1:113568-116560 GCF_001266775.1 Austrofundulus limnaeus | reverse complement strand
GTACAGTAGACAGTGGAACAGTTGTTCAGCGGTACAGTAGACAGTGGAACAGTTGTTCAGCGGTACAGTAGAACGGTGGAACAGTTGTTCGGTGGTACAGTAGACAGTGGAACAGTTGTTCAGCGGTACAGTAGAACGGTGGAACAGTTGTTCAGCGGTACAGTAGACAGTGGAACAGTTGTTCAGCGGTACAGTAGAACGGTGGAACAGTTGTTCAATGGCACAGTAGACAGTGGAACAGTTGTTCAGTGGTACAGTAGACAGTGGAACAGTTGTTCAATGGTACAGTAGAATGGTGGAACAGTTGTTCAGTGGCACAGTAGACAGTGGAACAGTTGTTCAGCGGTACAGTAGAACGGTGGAACAGTTGTTCAATGGCACAGTAGACAGTGGAACAGTTGTTCAATGGTACAGTAGAATGGTGGAACGGTTGTTCAATGGCACAGTAGACAGTGGAACAGTTGTTCAGCGGTACAGTAGAACAGTGGAAAAGTGGTATGGTAGTGGTACAGTAGAACAGTGGAAAAGTGGTATTGTAGTGGTACAGTAGAACATTTCAAAAGTTTAACAATGGTACAGTGGAACAGTGGAAAAAGCTGTTACCTCAGAGCAAAAAACAAATAAATAAATAAACTCTGGAGGTTAAAATGATGGCTGCAACCTTTCTGAATGAAGTTTACATTTTCCATCATGCACAGGATTTCTCCTAGTACTCCTGGTTTCCTGCCACAGACCAACAACATACATGTTAGCCAGTACTTAGGGTGTCAGGTACTTACCCAGTACATTTTTGGTAAATAGACTGTACTTATATAGCACCTTTCTATCCAACCAGGATATTCAAAGTGCTTTAAGAACTGTTATTTACCCGTTCACACAGACCTCTCTCTACAAAGCTAATACAAGTGAATCAATCTACAAAGACTAATCAGTGCTTTAACTCACACTCATGGGACACACATCAGAGGTAGTGGGGGTTCAAGGGAAATTTCAATATGTGACCAAATAAAGGTGGACTTGAACTGCCAACTTTTGCATTAAAGGAACAACTCCTCTAACCACTCATCCACATGTACAGTACCCAAGAGGAAAGCAGTGTTGTGTGCGTGTCTGACAAGTCACATAGTATATCCCTTATACATTTTACTTAAACTTTTACATAATGATCATTTCTGGGGGAAATAAAAAGTGTAGGTTGTTTGGATAATACTGTCTGTATGAATGATTTAGATCACCATTGCTTGGGGTAGTAATATGTATATAAGTCAAGGTTTGGTACCTTTGTTTTGGAGTATAGGTTCAGTAAAACAGTAATGTCAAAAACTACAAACATTTATTGATCATAGCAGAAAGATAAAAGCTTGATAAGAGAACCCTTTAGAAAATAATGTGACATATGAAACCATAAAATACATTAACATCCCTTTTGTGACATCACTTTTTTTTTACCTTTGAAATGATATTTAAACACATGAAACATTTTCAACATGTTTATGTAGTCAAATTATTTTACACTTGTAAAAAAATCATTTTAATTTCACGTGTTTTTGCTATATGGACAGTTACATGTCTTAATGGAAAACAGATTTATGACTCAATAAAAACTATTTAATTTAACAAAATGTTCCTTTTCTGTAAAACTTTTTCTTAAGGCTATTCTTTAAACTTGCATCATTTTTCATGCTGCAGGCAAATCTTTCCTTCCTGTCTCTGAATCAAATGAAATGAAGATAACCATTCAAATATATTATAAAACATGATGTAAATGAGTGTGGAACTCATTATATCGCATTAGTCTGATATAAATAGTGAGCCATTAGAACTAATTTATTAGAAAGCTGCTAGTTATTAAAAATCATGGGGCCGCATTTTCTGCTGCATTTTTGTCTTTAAAATGTTAAGAATTAGTATCACAATTTGAAAGAAAAAAAACATTTTGAGAGATTTTAACTATTTTGTTATCTTTAATTTGGGGTTTTGTGAAAACTACAATGTGAGATGCAGGTAATTAAGAGTATTTGTATTAATGCAGTTCAACATATCATTAGCCTAAATTTTAAATGATGTGATTGTATCTGTTCACGTTACCTTTTAATGACAAAAAACAAAAAGATTTCAAGATCTATACATCTTGAATCTGGGCCCCTTAATCAAGGGATGTCCTGCTTTTAGCCCAGAACAAGGTCACAAAGCTCTGACATGTCATGATTTTGGGGTTTTATGTTTGCAGATTGAGATCTTGCATGTGTTCAGTTTTTCAGTTATGATTTTACGCAGGGTCCAGGAATATGCCTCTCTCCAGGTTCTGCTCCTGTTGATGCCGAAGAGGTTCAGGATGACCCCTTTCCGCCAATCTTTGAATTTGAGAGGGTCTCCAAAGACACTTTTCTATAGCTCCTGTCCTCAAGGGGCTCTTGCACAACGATGATGACGCCTCTCAGACCCTCCAGTTAGTCTTATCAATGCCTCTCCATCAGCCTGTAATCATCTTTCCTTCCATTCCATCTTGACCCGTGTCAAAGTCTAACGCTACACATTTCAGAGTTTTTGCTTGTGTTCAGTTTTTCAATCGAAACATTTTTGTGTTTAGTGTGTTTTCAGTCAACCTGGTTCTCCTGCTGTCACTGATCACCAGCTGCAGTCAATCAGTAATCACTCTTTCCAGCTTGTTTACAGGTGCTGGTCATAAAATTAGATTATCATGAAAAAGTAGATTTATTTCATTAATTCCATTTAAAAAGTGAAACTTGTATATTATATTCATACATTACATACAAACTCATATATTTCAAATGTTTATTTCGTTTAANAGACAGTGGAACAGTTGTTCAGTGGTACAGTAGACAGTGGAACAGTTGTTCAATGGTACAGTAGAATGGTGGAACAGTTGTTCAGTGGTACAGCAGACAGTGGAACAGTTGTTCAGTGGTACAGTAGACAGTGGAACAGTTGTTCAATGGTACAGTAGAATGGTGGAACAGTTGTTCAGTGG
>NW_013952982.1:105117-110383 GCF_001266775.1 Austrofundulus limnaeus | reverse complement strand
ATATGAGTTTGTATGTAATGTATGAATATAATATACAAGTTTCACTTTTTAAATGGAATTACTGAAATAAATCTACTTTTTCATGATATTCTAATTTTATGACCAGCACCTGTATACTCAATGTTTTCTCTGAGTCATGGTCAGTGTCTGTTATCATCTACACTGTTTGTTATTGTTTACTTTTGGTTACAGCGCCTTGCTTAGTTCCTGCTCTCCGTCAAGGTTTCCACAACAGACTACTTCAGGTCATTCCTGTCTGATAAGAGAATCTGCTTCCTCTTCTGTACTCTTCACATGTGGAGTTCCACAAGGATCTATTCTTGGTCACAATTTATATTCCATTTACATACTCCCCTTAAGCTCCATCTTCAGAAAACTTAACATTTCATTTAATTTATTTCAGACAACACTTAGATCTACCTACATTTAAAACCTTTTTTTTTCTTGTTGGGGTAAAAGCGTGGATGGCTTCCAACTTCCTAAATTTCAACAAGGATGAGGAGAAAGTTATTTTTGGATACAATGGAATAGATCTGAGCAGCAGTCATTTATTTAAAGTGAAATCCTTTTGATCTTTTAATGATTTTGAACAAGTGATTCACATTTTATTACCTCCCAACTGGATCTCTGTAACCCTCTGTATGTTGGTGTTGGTCAGGCCGGTCACAGAACACTGAAGCTCATAGTTTAACACAAACAAAATGGAATGAGCACATCTCCTTGGTGTTCATTTTTCATTATTGACTGTTTATCTAAAGCCAATCCTGGTCTGGTGGTCCACTGTTCTACATGTTTTAGATGTTTCCCTACTTCAACGCACCTGACTGAAATGAATGAGACAACTAACTTCTGCTAAGATTGATGACTATTTTTGAATCAAGTGTGTTAAGAAATTTAATGGGTACTAATTTGTATATTGAAGTACATTTTAAAATGCAGGTCTGACCAGTGTGTCAAAAGGTCAGTCAAGTGTCTAATGTTGTGTTTGTGCTGTTTCAAGTTTAATCGTCTTCAGTCTCCAACAGACTGACAGCAGACAGACAGCAGACAGCTATTTGTCACAGATATCCATAGTTCCTCAGTTCTTTAATATATTTTCCCCACACTTCCCTTTTACTCGGGATAGTTTCTGTGTCATTAGAACAACAAACCTTGACAGCAATAATCTTGCTGCCAGGTGTGATAGACAGATGAAGCAGGACATTGACAGTGTAGTGTCCGGTCACTGCGCAGGACTGAAGGTGAAACACAGGAAAGAAGTTCAAATTTCCATCAAAAGTCTGTTCACGATGAGCAGCTGCCCCCTTTAGGCTCAATAAAACACCTCTGCTTTATTTCTTCAAAGTCACCACCATGGTTGCAGCATGGTACACAGTAAAAAAAAAAAAAAAACACTTTCAAGTATGAGTTTGTCCACGTTGTGATTTATTAGATTAGAGATTGTTCTCTTCACCCTTATGATTTATTATCTCCAGCTCAAAAGTTGACCAAGGGTTGAGAAAACATGTTTTCTTCTTTAGGACATGATGAGCTTTTGTTTAAATAGATAAAGAAAACAGTTTTAAGTAAGAATTTAATTCAATAATCTTTACCACAACAAAATAAGGGGACAAAAATCCCACAACTAGATCTGATGAGGATTAGCAGAAAGACAAGTGACTGATGAGAATCTGGACATCTAAAAACATGAAAATGTAGCTGAAACAGATAAGAACTAAAACTCGACAGGTGTGATGATTAAGAAACAATGACTTATTACCCCAGTTTTCAAAAATTTTTAGAGAAATTGTTACTAGATTAGCACAATTTAAAGTAGCAGTCAGTATAGGTTCAGAGCACATAGTTCTACATCAATGCTCTCATGGAAATGATAGAAGAGATAACAACTGCTGTTGATAAAAAAACAGTACTACTGTTTATGTTGATTTAAAGAAAGCATTCAAGGCCACTGACCAGAGTATTCTTCTTGAAAAGCTGAATACATGTGGCATAGAGGACCAGCACTACAGTGGGTATCTAACTATTTGAAAGATAAGAAAAAGTTTGAACAAATAAATAAAGTAAGATCTGAATGCTGTAACATCACATGTGGAGTCCCTGAAGGTTCTGTGCTTCATCCAAAGTAATTTTTTATATGTGAATCATTTGGTAAATGTGTCAGGGCTTTTTAAATGTGTTTTGTTGACAGATAATACCACGTCTTTTTGTTTGTGTTAAGATATAGAATGGATGTCGGAAATGATGCAGGCAGTATTTGTAAAAATTCAAACTTGATTTAAACTTAATAAATAATCATTAAATTTAGATAAAACTAACTGATATTTAGTAATAGAAAGAAAATTGTCATTGTTAGAGTAGATGGTGTTGAGATTTGTAGAGTGAGGTGAAATTTTTGGGTGTCATCATTGCTGAAAAGCTAACATGGAAACCTCACGTAAATTTATTTAAGAATAAAAATAGCTAAATCTATTGCAGTATTGTACAAAGTAAGGAAGTTAGTCAATGGTAAAGCTCTGTATATGTGGTATAATGCAATAATTGTTCCACAGTTAATCTATTGTATTGTGTTTAGCAGTGTTCTTGCAGACAAGTGTAGGGGGTAGGGCTTAAGTGAATTAAGCTGTTCCTACATCTCTCATACATGAAGTGTGAGGAAAGTTTTACCAAGGTATTTTCTCATTACTTTTAATATCTTGACTGTGCGAAGTGAAAAGTGACACAATAAGTTAACGATCAGACGAGCTCAAGTTGATTCATAAAAGACTATGCAATCATTTATTTACACAAATTGAACAGATCATAAGTACACCTGATTGTGGTTATTCCTATAACAAGCTTCAAAGTTAAATGAGATAAAAACTCGCGTCCGAATTTTAATTCACATCAGCTCAGAATACTTATATAGAACAGTAAAACGTCAATTCTGATGTTACAACCAAACAATTTTACCGGCACTTTAGTTTAAGTTTTGGCAAATAAAGACAAAGGAAAGGAGGAAAGTAAGGTTAGTGTTATACTAAGTTTTACTTTATCAAGAGTGTAGCCAACCGGATCAGCACGTTCCTTCTGCACTCAGAATCCACATGACACGTCACCCCGAACACACTCAGCTTTTACCTGGTGATGGCTTCTTAACCAAACCCTGGGTAGTCACTGCTTCTCCTCCGATCAGTCAGGGAAGTTTTTAATCGGCCCGCTCACTGTTCCTTGGCGAAAAGGTGTTATTTCAGGTAACTTTTCGTCTGTTTCAATCCAAGCCAGAAAGATTCAAGCGGTACATCCGGTGCCTTCTTTCAAAATAAAATCTCCCCTCGGGAGATAAAACACTTTGGAGACTTGCAGTCTCGGGTGGGACATTCGGCTGGCGTGCCAAGCCCCGGCCGTTAGATCTTCCCTAACTGGCTTATGGGCAAGACCTAACGACCCAAACTGGCTTCTCCGGAGAGAAGCTGAGTATTCCTTCCTAGTTTGGCATCCAGGAAGAAGTGTGTCCGTCACTCAAAGACGTCTGTGTTAGTAATAGAAGCGGACTACTTTGGTTCTGCCCTCAGGCTTAAGATGAGTCAGAGAAAGGAAGAGAGATAGAGACTTGCCAGCCAGGTGCCAGCTCAAGGCTAAAATTCTGTGGTTGTTCAACAACAGAATATGATAACCTCTTTTCAACTTTTCTTCTGATGGACTCTAAGAGAAATCACTGCAAACCATGTATGATGATTAATTAACATTTCTGTTTAAGTAATCAGTTTTGAACCTTTTGTTAGTCCAGATAAATGAAAGATTTTCTCAAGAAAATTCACAATTACATTACTGTGTTCCCAGATAAAATAAAAACAACGTTTTATATAAAAACCCAATGAAAACATGGTTATGATTTTCTCTGTGATTTTTTTAAACCATTAATTAATCTTTTAGGCACAATTAAAGAGTAGAAGTGATTCCACATTTCTTGTGACATTCATTATCACGATTTAACAAAGGCATAAACATTCTTAGTAAAAAAATAAATGAATCACGAACAGAAAAGATTGTTCTGTCCATTATCTGATTAAGAGAACTGAGAAATTCTCCTAGGTTGAAATGACCTGTCATGGTCTAAATAGAGTTCAGTTTGTGACAGAGTTCCTGTCTTCTCGTCAGGCCTGTGCGAGGCCTGCTTCAAAGCATTAAATCTTGTTTCTTCACTCGAGGTGACCCCTACAGAAGAAAGTTTGTTTGACACATTTGCCAACACCAAAACGTACATCTTACAACAACTAAAATTTGATGTCACTCCATGTTTGTTTCCTTTTTGTAAAGACGGAAGTTGAGCTCTACAGTACGTCTTCTTTTGAGGTTTTTGTGTTGATTCCTTCGGTGGTTCTAGGTGCAGCAGCACCACAGCCCAGAGTGGGAAAAGGTTGTTCTCACGGTTTAGTGTGTTTGACAAAGTGCAGTGTAAATGTGAACAGCACAAACTAAAACGTAAATAAATCGTGCAGTTTTGGTCCCCAATCGGCCCAAGTTTGTCAGACTATTAGTTTGAGAAGATAACCTAAAAAACAAAAATGTTATGGCTCACCAAAAACTCAAAGTATGTTTATGTAGTGTAAGCAGTGACAAAGTCATTTCTTTGTCTATAAAAACTAAAATAGTAAGGCATATTATACATGTTTTGCCATCAGACCATTGGTGAAGTGTTGCTCTGTGATTTGACTTCCAAAAAAAGTCCGCATGGTCTGTTGTTGGAAGCAGTCTGGGAATCTTAAACAGCATATGCGCCAAACCACGTGGCCTAATGGATAAGGCGTCTGACTTCGGATCAGAAGATTGAGGGATCGAGTCCCTTCGTGGCTGTTTCAAAAGCAGACAGTGTTCTTGCAGGCAACTGATTCAAATGAGAAAATAAAATTCTGAGTTCACACAAGCCATGTTTAGTCTGCTTTAATCAAACTCTAGTTTGTTTGCCTAAAAAGTCTGGTTTGTTTGTAATTAAACTCTGATGCGAAGGAAAATGGCAAAATCTAGTCCACCTGACAACCTGCTTCTTGGTTCAAAGTTAACTCCAGTGCGGTTCGATTGCTTTTGTGAACACCAAGCGGACCAGACACCAATTGAAAGTTGGAAGCGGTCAGTAACACAGGACTTTCTGAGTAATAAAGTTAGACATATCTTGTAAACACCTTGCTTTACATCAGTGCTGCGAAGTTGGATGCACTCTTAGTCGGTGAATGCCACCTCACACAAACTAGTCTCAGTAGCTTGGTGCAAATAAAACATACTCTGTGGT
>NW_013952982.1:102713-105107 GCF_001266775.1 Austrofundulus limnaeus | reverse complement strand
TGAACAGGTTGTTCACAGGGTTTAGTGTGTTTGACAAAGTGCATTATAAATGTGAACGACACGTACTTAAAATGTAAATAAATCTTGCAGTTTTGGTCCCCAATCGGCCCAAGTCTATCAGACTATCGGTTGTGAAGACGACCTTAAAAAGAAAAATGTTATTGCTCATCAAAAACTCAAAGTATGTTTATGTAGTGTAAGCAATGACAAAGTAATTACTTTTTCTATAAAAACTAAAATAGTAAGGTTTATTATACATGTTTTTCCATCAGACCATTGGTGAAGTGTTGCTCTGTGATTTGACTTCCAAAAAAAGTCTGCATGGTCTGTTGTTGGAAGCTGTCTGGGAATCTTAAACAGCATATGCGCCAAACCACGTGGCCTAATGGATAAGGCGTCTGACTTCGGATCAGAAGATTGAGGGTTCGAGTCCCTTCGTGGTTATTTCAAAAGCGGACAGTGTTCTTGCAGGCAACTGATTCAAATGAGAAAATAAAATTATGAGTTCACACAAGCCATGTTTAGTCTGCTTTAATCAAACTCTAGTTTGTTTGCCTAAAAAGTCTGGTTTGTTTGTAATTAAACACTGATGTGAAGGAAAATGGCAAAATCTAGTCCACCTGACAACCTGCTTCTTGGTTCAAAGTGAACTCCAGTGCGGTTCGATTGCTTTTGTGAACACCAAGCGGACCAGACACCAGTTTAAAGTTGGAAGCGGACAGTAACGCAGAACTTTCTGAGTAATAAAGTTAGTCATACCTTGTAAACACCTTACTTGACATCAGTGCTGCGAAGTTGGATGCACTCTTACTCGGTGAATGCCACCTCACACAAACTAGTCTCAGTAGCTTAGTGCAAAAAAAAAACATACTCTGTGGTTTCACCTGATCTTATGATCATGTTTAACACAGTTATAGACGAATGTTTGTTTGACACATTTGCCAACACCAAAAAGTACATCTTACAATCACTAAAATCTGATACTTTTTGTAAAGAAGGAATTTGCACTCCATGTGTTCTTTTCAGGTTTTTCTTTTGATTCCGTCAGTGGTTCAAGGTGTAGCACCACCACAGGCGGGAGTGGGAACAGGTTGTTCACAGGGTTCAGTGTGTTTGACAAAGTGCGTTATAAATATGAACGACACCAACTTAAAATGTAAATAAATCTTGCAGTTTTGGTCCCCAATCGGCCCAAGTCTGACTATGAGTTGTGAAGACGACCTTAAAAAGAAAAATGTTATTGCTCATCAAAAACTCAAAGTATGTTTATGTAGTGTAAGCAATGACAAAGTAATTACTTTTTCTATAAAAACTTAAATAGTAAGGCATATTATACATGTTTTTCCATCAGACCATTGGTGAAGTGTTGCTCTGTGATTTGACTTCCAAAAAAAGTCTGCATGGTCTGTTGTTGGAAGCAGTCTGGGAATCTTAAACAGCATATGCACGAAGCCACGTGGCCTAATGGATAAGGTGTCTGACATCGGATCAGAAGATTGAGGGTTCGAGTCCTTTCGTGGTTATTTCAAAAGCAGACAGTGTACTCGCAGGCAACTGATTCAAATGAGAAAATAAAATTCTGAGTTCACACAAGCCCTGTTTAGTCTGCTTTAATCAAACTCTAGTTTGTTTGCCTAAAAGGTCTGGTTTGTTTTTAATTAAACTCTGATGCGAAGGAAAATGGCAAAATCTAGTCCACCTGACAACCTGCTTCTTGGTTCAAAGTGAACTCCAGTGCGGTTCGATTGCTTTTGTGAATACCAAGCGGACCAAAGACCAATTGAAAGTTGGAAATGGACAGTAACGCAGGACTTTCTGAGTAATAAAGTTAGTCATATCTTTTAAACACCTTGCTTGACATCAGTGCCGCGAGGTTGGATGCACTCTTACTCAGTGAATGCCACCTCACACAAACTAGTCTCAGCAGCTCGGTACAAAAAGAAACATACTCTGTGGTTTCACCTGATCTTATGATCATGTTTAAAACAGTTATAGAAGAATGTTTGTTTGACACATTTGCCAACACTAAAAAGTACATCTTACAATCACTAAAATCTGATGTCATTCCATGTTTGATCCTTTTTGTGAAGAAGGAAGTTGCGCTCCATGTGTTCTTTTGAGGTTTTTCTATTGATTCCTTCAGTGGTTCAAGGTGCAGCACCACCACAGGCGGGAGTGGGAACAGGTTGTTCACAGGGTTTAGTGTGTTTGACAATAGTGCATTATAAATGTGAACTACACCAACTGAAAATGTAAATAAATCTTGCAGTTTTGGTCCCCAATTGGCCCAAGTCTATCAGACTATCAGTTGTGAAGACAACCTTAAAAAGAAAAATGTTATTGCTCATCAAAAACTCAAAGTATGTTTATGTAGTGTAAGCATTGACAAAGTAA
>NW_013952982.1:99197-101765 GCF_001266775.1 Austrofundulus limnaeus | reverse complement strand
GATCAGAAGATTGAGGGTTGAGTCCCTTTGTGGTTATTTCAAAAGCGGACAGTGTTCTTGCAGGCAACTGATTCAAATGAGAAAATAAAATTCTGAGTTCACACAAGCCCTGTTTAGTCTGCTTTAATCAAACTCTAGTTTGTTTGCCCAAAAGTCTGGTTTGTTTGTAATTAAACTCTGATGCAAAGGAAAATGGCAAAATCTAGTCCACCTGACAACCTGCTTCTTGGTTCAAAGTGAACTCCAGTGCGGTTCGATTGCATTTGTGAACACCAAGCGGACCAGAGACCAATTGAAAGTTGGAAGCGGACAGTACTGCAGGACTTTTTGAGTAATAAAGTTAGTCATATCTTGTAAACACCTTGCTTGACATCAAAGCTGCGAAGTTGGATGCACTCTTACTCGGTGAATTTCACCTCACACAAACTAGTCTCAGTAGCTTGGTGCAAAAAAAACATACTCTGTGGTTTCACCTGATCTTATGATCATGTTTAACACAGTTATAGAAGAATGTTTGTTTGACACATTTGCCAACACGAAAAAGTACATCTTACAATCACTAAAATCTTATGTCACTCCATGTTTGATCCTTTTTGTGAAGAAGGAAGTTTCGCTCCATCTCTTCTTTTGAGGTTTTTCTATTGATTCCTTCATTGGTTCAAGGTGCAGACCCACCACAGGCGGGAGTGGGAACAGGTTGTTCACAGGGTTTAGTGTGTTTGACAAAGTGCATTATAAATGTGAACGACACCAACTGAAAACGTAAATAAATCTTGCAGTTTTGGTCCCCAATCGGCCCAAGTCTATCAGACTATTAGTTGTGAAGACGACCTTAAAAAGAAAAATATTATTGCTCATCAAAAACTCAAAGTATGTTTATGTAGTGTAAGCATTGACAAAGTAATTAGTTTGTCTATAAAAACTAAAATGGTAAGGCATATTATACATGTTTTGCCATCAGACCATTGGGGAAGTGTTTCTCTGTTTAGTCTGCTTTAATCAAACTCTAGTTTGTTTGCCTAAAAAGTCTGGTTTGTTTGTAATTAAACTCTGATGCGAAGGAAAATGGCAAAATCTAGTCCACTTGACAACCTGCTTCTCGGTTCAAAGTGAACTCTAGTGCGGTTCGATTGCATGTGTGTACACCAAGCGGACCAGAGACCAATCAAAAGTTGGAAGCGGACAGTAACGCAGGACTTTCGGAATAATAAAGTTAATCATATCTTGTAAACACCTTGCTTGACATCAGTGCTGCGAAGTTGCATGCACTCCTACTCAATGAATGCCACCTCAAACAGACTAATCTCAGTAGTTTTGTGCAAAAAAACATACTCAGTGGTTTCACCTGATCTTATGCTCATGCTTAACACAGTTATAGAAGAATGTTTGCCAACACCAAAAATACATCTTACAATCACAAAAATCTGATGTCACTCCATGTTTGTTTCATTTTGTAAAGAGGGAAATTGCGCTCCATGTCTTCTTTTGAGGTTTTTCTATTGATTCCTTCAGTGGTTCAAGGTGCAGCACCACCACAGGCGGGAGTGGGAACAGGTTGTTCACAGGGTTTAGTGTGTTTGACAAAGTGCATTATAAATGTGAACCACACCAACTGAAAATGTAAATAAATCTTGCAGTTTTGGTCCCCATTCGGCCCAAGTCTATCAGACTATCAGTTGTAAAGACGACCTGAAAAAGAAAAATGTTATTGCTCATCAAAAACTCAAAGTATGTTTATGTAGTGTAAGCATTGACAAAGTAATTACTTTGTCTACAAATCTAAAATAGTAAGGCATATTATACATGTTTTGCCATCAGACCATTGGTGAAGTGTTGCTCTGTGATTTGACTTCCAAAAAAAGTCTGCATGGTCTGTTGTTGGACGCAGTCTGGGAATCTTAAACAGCATATGCTCCAAACCACGTGGCCTAATGGATGAGGCGTCTGACTTCGGATCAGAAGATTGAGGGTTCGAGTCCCTTCGTGATTATGTCAAAAGTGGACAGTGTTCTTGCAGTCAACTGAGTCAAATGAGAAAATAAAATTCTGAGTTCACATAAGCCATGTTTAGTCTGCTTTAATCAAACTKTAGTTTGTTTGCCTAAAAAGTCTGTTTTTTTGTAATTAAACTCTGATGTGAGGGAAAATGGCAAAATCTAGTCCACCTGACAACCTACTTCTCGGTTCAAAGAGAACTCTAGTGCAGTTCGATTGCATGTTATACATGTTTTGCCCTCAGACCATTGGTGAAGTGTTGCTCTGTGATTTGACTTGCAAAACTAGTCCGTAAATCTGTTGTTGGAWGTAGTCTGAGAAGCCTAAACAGCAGATATGCCAAACCACGTGGCCTAATGGATAAGGCGTCTAACTTCGGATCAGAAGATTGAAGGTTCGTGTCCCTTCGTGGTTATTTCAAAAGTTTTCAGTGTTTTTTCAGTCATCTCAAATGAGAAAATAAAATTCTGAGTTCACATAAGGTCCCCCTGTTTAAAAAGGGGGACCAGAGTGTGTGCTGCAATTACAGGGGGGTCACACTCCTAAGCCTCCCTGGTAAGGTCTATTCAGGGG
>NW_013952982.1:95018-96930 GCF_001266775.1 Austrofundulus limnaeus | reverse complement strand
TATAAATCACAACCTTGGCGTAAAAAGTGGCGTACGCAAGTTTCTGGGCTCAAATTGTGCGTACGCCAGTTTTATAAATCCAACCCCAGAGACCAATCAAAAATAGTAAGCAGACAGTAATGCAGTACTTTCTGAGTAATACAGTTAGTCATATCTTGTAAACATCTTGCTTGACATCAGTGCTGCGAAGTTGGATGCACTCTTACTTGGTGAATGCCACCTCACATAAACTAGTCTCAGTAGCTTGGTGCAAAAAAAACATTCTCTGTGGTTTCACCTGATCTTATGATCATGCTTAACACAGTTATGGAAGAATGTTTGTTTGACACATTTGCCAACACCAAAAAGTACATTTTACAACCACTAAAATCTGATGTCATTCCATGTTTGTTACCTTTTTGTGAAGAAGGAAGTTGCGCTCTATGTCTTCTTTTGAGGTTTTTGTGTTGATTCCTTCAGTGGTTCTAGGTGCAGCACCACCACAGCCCAAAGTGGGAAAAGGTTGTTCTCACGGTTTAGTGTGTTTGACAAAGTGTAGTGTAAATGTGAACAGCACCAACGAAAACGTAAATAAATCTTGCAGTTTTGGTCCCCAATCGGCCCAGGTTTATCAGACAATTAGTTGTGAAGATAACCTAAAAAACAAAAATGTTATTGCTCATCAAAAACTCAAAGTATGTTTATGTAGTGTAAAGCACTGACAAAGTCATTTCTTTGTCTGTAAAAACTAAAATAGTAAGGCATATTATTCATGTTTTACCATCAGACCATTGGTGAAGTGTTGCTCTGTGATTTGACTTCCAAAAAAAGTCTGCATGGTCTGTTGTTTGAAGCAGTCTTGGAAACCTAAACAGCAGATATGCCAAACCACGTGGCCTAATGGATAAGGCGTCTGACTTCGGATCAGAAGATTGAGGGTTTGAGTCCGTTTGTGGTAGTTTTAAATGTGGATAGTGTTCTTGCAGGCAACTCAAATGATAAACTAAAATTGTGAGTTCACACTAGCACTATTTAGTGTTTTTTAATCAAACTCTAGTATGTTTGCCTAAAAAGTCTGTTTTATTTGTAACTGAACTCTGATGTGAACCAAAATAGCAAAATCTAGTCCGCCTGAAAACCTTCATCTCGGTTCAGTTAAAGTAAACTCTGGTGTGGTTCCATTGCCTGTGTGAACACCAAGTGGACCAGAGACCAATCGAAAGTAGGAAGCGGACAATAATACAGGACTTTCTGAGTAATAAAGTTACTTGTGTCTTGTAAATACCTTGCTGGACATTGTTGAGAAGTTGGATGCCCTCCAACTCGGTGAAAGCCACCTCACACAAAGTAGAAATCTGATGTCTCTCCATGTTTGTTTCCTTTTTGTGAAGAAGGAAGTTGCGCTTCATGTCTTCTTTTGAGGTTTTTATGTTGATTCCTTCAGTGGTTCAAGGTGCAGCACCCCCACAGGCCAGAGTGGGAACAGGTTGTTCTCAGGGTTTAGTGTGTTTGACAAAGTGCAGTTTAAATGTGAACGACACCAACTGAAAATGTAAACGAACACCCATTGAACAAACGCATATTGCCTATGGCATTAAATGCAGTTATGGCATGTTTAGTAATTAATAACTAGATACCGCATAGCGGTAACATAATGACCCCCGCACGCACAAATGCACCAGAACTCAGAAGTCTTTATTCCTAATAAATGCCATGCTACTAGGTGCATCCCAAAATTGTGTGGTTTGTGTGGGGGTCTTTTTTTGGGTGTGTGTGTGGGAGGGGTGGACCTGATGGATAGCCCCTCATCAGAGCTGAACAACAAAAGAAATCTGAAGCTCCTAAGTGTAATGTTTGTACTTTTGTACAGAAAGGAGGTCAAGTCTTTTAAAGTAATCCTTTTTATTAACTTACAGCTGCGATCATTATTACA
>NW_013952982.1:86826-88343 GCF_001266775.1 Austrofundulus limnaeus | reverse complement strand
TCCATTTTTGCACATCAGACACCACTTTTTCAGATAAATTGGGGGTCCGGGTGGGGGCGTGGGGGTGGATGGGCACTGATTGGTGGGTCTGATGTATAGAGCTTCATCAGAGCTAAACAACCAAAAAATCTGAATCTCCTATGTTGAACAGTTTCTGAGTTATATCCATTTTTGCACATCAGACACCACTTTTTCAGATAAATTGGGGGTCCGGGTGGGGGCGTGGGGGTGGATGGGCACTGATTGGTGGGTCTGATGTATAGAGCTTCATCAGAGCTAAACAACCAAAAAATCTGAATCTCCTATGTTGAACAGTTTCTGAGTTATATCCATTTTTGCACATCAGACACCACTTTTTCAGATAAATTGGGGGTATGGAGGGGTGGGGGGCACTGATTGGTGGGCCTGAGGGATAGAGCTTCATCAGAGCTAAAGAACAAAATAAATCTGAAGCTCCTATGTTGAACAGTTTCTGAGTTATGAGCATTTTTGCATGTCCTGACACCCCCACTTTGAAAGGAGCCCCCTCCTCAAATTTGAGGTCTATTGTAAAACCATTGGCTGTTGCAGTGTAGGTCAGACTCATCTACAGTCTTGCCAAATTTCATGTTGACCGGTGTAGCCATTTTTGTACTACGGTTGACCAAAAATCACTGAAAAAAAAAACCAGTAAAAAAAATATGACTCCTGCTTACGCTTCGCGTATGGGGGTCATAATAAATCTTGCAATTTTTGTCCCCAATTGACCCAAGTCTATCAGACTATCAGTTGTGAAGAAAACCTAAAAAACCAAAAATGTTATTGCTCATCAAAAACTCAAAGTATGTTTTTGTACTGTAAGCATTGACAAAGTCATTTCTTTGTCTGACAAAACTAAATAGTAAGGCATATTATGCATGTTTTGCCATCAGACCATTGGTGAAGCATTACTCTGTGATTTGACTTCCAAAACTAGTCAGTACAGTCTGTTGTTGGAAGCAGTCTGGGAAACCTAAACAGCAGATATGCAAAACCACGTGGCCTAATGGATAAGGCGTCTGACTTCGGATCAGAAGAATGAGGGTTCGAGTCCCTTCGTGGTTGTTTTAAAAGTGTACAGTGTTCTTGCAGGCAACCGAATCAAATGAGAAGCTAAAATTGTGAGTTAACGCAAGCTCCATTTAGTCAGCTTTAATGAAACTCTACTTTATTTGCCTAAAACGTCTGGATTGTTTGTAACTGAACTCTGATGCGAACCAAAATAGGAAAATCTAGTCCGCCTAAAAACCTGCATCTCAGTTCATTTAAAGATGAGGTGGCCTAAGTGGGGCCCGTGGGCCAAAACTGGCCTGCCGGGACATTTAAATTGGCTCACCAGCAGTTGAACTGGTTACTAGAAAGTACTTATGTTGAGATTTAATGTAAAATACAAGAGATGTTCATATTAGACTTTTTCCATATCTAGATTTGCACACCTTATAAGATATACTCATGTTTTAAACTGTGGAAAGTCTGAGTGTGTGTGTATATATATATAT
>NW_013952982.1:77982-83797 GCF_001266775.1 Austrofundulus limnaeus | reverse complement strand
TATATATATATATATATATATATACATACATTTTTTTCAGGGTGTGATGCCACTCATTTCATGATACAGCAATGAAATAAGTTCATTTTGTCAAATTTTTATTTTCTCCATTAAAAGGCATATGAAGGGCAGGCTTTCAATTTTTTAAAATCCCATATTTATTCTACTTTATTCCCACAAAGTTCTGTTAATTCTTATTTTTCAGGGAAAGTTTGGATGATGCCCAACTTCAACCACACCAAAAATACAGTATATCTGTCAAACAGAGTAACTTACAGTCACTTTTGTTTCCAAAGTTACTGGCTTTGGCTTCCTTCTTAAACTGTTATCTGAGTTCAAAAGTTAATTGGTTGTAGGTATCAACCTCATAATTACTTTCTGAAATTCTCTTTTTATTGTCACACGGCACCAAAGACAAGTGAAGTAATATTGTTTCTGCTCTTTTGTGTGTGTTCGTCTGTACTATTAGCAAAGTATCTCATGAACCACTAAATTGACTATTTGTTTTAATTGGAAATAACCCACGTAATTTTAATCTCTAACTCTGCTTCTTGTAATTTGCTTCCCAGAGACAGACGTGTCAGAGGACACATCTGCTGGAGAGCTTTTAAAAGGATTTCACAGATGTATCCAGCAGGAGGATGTCTCTTCTGACCTTAAACAGATGAACAGGTAGTTTTCCTTTCATCTTCCTGACCTGAAAAACACTCAGAGCTCTTCTCCGGTGCCCTTGACAAAAACCTTCCAGCACCACTCCAGCTGCCTGGAGAAAAAGCTGCTGCGTACCTGCAGAGAGCTCTCAGCGCTGCTTCTAATTGGATCTTGGTGTCTTTCTGCCCCCCCACCACCTCCACACCTCTCACACCCCACAATATCTCCACTGCTCCTCTCTGTCCTCTCTGCTGGAGGTGTCATCATCTGCGCTCTAATAAGGCGATGGCTGCGAACGCCTTCAGCAAGTCATTATTCACAGTAATGACTTCCCACTCAGCTCAAAACACACTCAACTTCTGATGGCTGCAACATGTTGGGTTTGCTTTCACAGAGAGGGAGAATGGTTTGAGGGTCTGAGGTCATCGGGAGCTGACAAAAAGAAGAAAATTATAGAGTTTTGTGGTTTGAAAAGAAAAAAAAGCTTTCACTCAAGCATAAATATTACAGGATTCTTCAGGGGAGTTAGAGACCACTACTACCCTTTGTCTGAGGGGGCTTTTTTTGGCTAGACAGCACTTAGAATGATAGGACCATTTTGGAATTCTATTTCTGCACTAAATGTCATCCTCCCTGTAATTATTTTAATGACACAAATGGGGTTGATGTCATTTAAAAAATGAACGAGCTGCCAAAGTTTTCTGACTTAGTTTTCTGACAAAGTTAAAGTGATCCATGATAACTTGTAACATTAGACTTTATTTGAAAAAATATTTTAACTGAAAAATAAAGTTGGTAAAAATAATGCAGGCTGTTTAGTATTTTATTAATGTTTGAAAATACATTGTCACACAAATGGAGCCATTTTATTGACACAGCAACGCATACCAGTGATGATGTAGTGGCAACTTTTCTCATACATTTTGTATGCATTAATGTGTTTGAGTTTTAGATCCAGATTGACAATGCTTTCTTCCTCTGATGTCCACTTTATTTTGACATTTGAAGGTTGGGTCATGGACTTGGACCTTCCAGCTGGATGATGGTCATCCTGGTCCTGCACCTCTTGGACATCCTCAAAAGACAGTCGTCCATGACCTCTGGCTTTTCTTTTACCAGACACTTGAGCTTTGGAGCGACATCGACTGTGTTTTATGTCCTCATGCAGTCTCCAAATAATCATGTTGTAAACTTTCGGCAGACTAAAATTGGACAACACTCGCCACTTCTGTAGCATGGCCTGGTTAACATTTGGACTAATGTCTTCCAGGAGAATTTTAAGATGACTGAAGTCGACATAGTCTCCATTCATGATCATTGCAACCGACGAAACAAATGTAAGCACATTTGTGAACAGTTTTCCATCCATCCTTGGGGGCAGCCTCTCAAGCACCTTCCCAATCCAGGGCATTCCATGCTCTCTGTACTTCTCCAGGTTTCTAGAGTAGCTGAGGGAACACCGTTCAACCTCAGTGCACAACTGAAGTGTGGCAGATGCAACACGTGAGAGTTGATAGCTGTATCCCTCAGCCTCCAGGACTACAAAACTTTTTCAGTCCCAAAAAAGCTTGTGTCCTCCCCGCACATCACGGAATTTGATGTTAGGAAAGAACCTGAGCTTCTCAGAAAGGAAGCCCTGGACAAGGACCTCCTTGATATCCCTGCCCTTATTTTTGAGAAGCTCTTAGTCTCTACCGAATGTGTGGGGTGCTGGGAAGCTTTTTTAGTGACCAGGGGCCTCATGTACAAAGACTTGCGTGGATTTCTTACTGAAACCTGATGTACGGTCAAATCCAGAAAACGGCGTACGCACAAAAAAATCCAGATGTATCAAACTGTGCGTACGCTGGAATCCATGCACATTGCTTTTGTACATCACAATTAACGTGGAACTGAGTGCAGGTAAGACACCTCCCCTGACAAGCCTTCATTTACATATGTTAAACAGATGCAAATTACTTCCTGCATGTGTGAAGGACACATTTAAGTGATCCCTGCGCGATCAGAAATGATTTCTAATGTCATAAAAATATTGAATTAAATATAATGTGAGTGTGAAAAAAAATCCTAAGGAAAAATTTGGAATAAAATATGTTTATCATGCAAAGAACGAGTGATTGTGTGTCGGTGTGTGTGTGCGCACAAACTGCTGTGTTGCGCAACTGGCTCAACCATGAATTCTGAGTCTGAAAATATTAACTTTGTGCACGAGTTTATAACCATGATTACTGTAAACACAGAGGAACTTAAATGTTTGGTAGAACACAGATCTTTGTTTATTTCATAGCTGATATTAAGAAACGAGTCTCTGCGTCTCAGTAGAGTTCACATGACATGACGTGATGTTGGAGAGTCCCCACAAACGCTGCGTGTGCACCGCAGGCTTTGTGCGCAGTCTGTTTGTCTGTCAAGCTTTTGCTCTCCTACTTACAGCATTTTCACAAGTTGTAAAGTGTACTTCCACGTGTCATTTTGGAGAAATCTGCAACAATGTAAACACCAAGTATGAAACACCTCCACTGCTGGCGAGGGTGCGCGCTCCAGAGCGCGACCATAACTCAGCCTTCAGATTCATATGGATGAGACAATTCCATTGGTCATGACTCAGCTTTGGGTGGACTGGACTGAGTCCCAATGGGTCTGCCAGCTCCCTCTGGAAAGCTCCTGTGGAACCCCAGTTCAATCGCTGCTGCTGCACGTGCACGCGTGGCGCACGCGGCTACTCTCTGTGTCACGCTCCCAGAGCACAGCAGTGCCAAACTAAAAAATCTTTTTTCCTCAAAACGGCTGATGAGCCACTCATAATCAGAAAATTCTATCTGTTTATACATAAAAGCTCTGTGTGTTTCACTATTTATTGTATCCTCCAGTAAGGCTGAATCCGTTCCTGTTAAATGTATTTTTGGCACAACTTTGAGCGTCTTTTATTTAACTGCGTCCATGTGGATGTCATAATTGTTAATCATGTGGATGTAATAATTGTTAATCATGTGGATGTAATAATTGTTAATCATGTGTGTCTGCTGTGAACAATAATCATTTTTACATCATGAACAGTTTCTCAGAATCACCTCTAAGTGTCGCCAATGGAGCCAAAGCCACAGAAACGTGCGTACAACAGCCCTGGAGTTGGCGTGGGGCTGCGCACATTTCCACGTTCAGTTGAGTTTTGATAAATACGGAGTTTTGCATGGAAAATGGCGTACGCAAGGTTTTTGTGCGTACGCACCGTTGATACATGAGGCCCCAGGTCCTCACACAGCACCTCCAACTTCAGGCTCCCACTTAGCCTCCCAGGTGCATTCTCTCCCTTCAGAGCAGCATTAGGGATTTCTGTTAGACCTAAATATGTCACCTAGGAGGACACGCAACAATGCAACCCCAGTGATGGCAGGTGCAGCCTCCAATGTCTGACATAGAGGGAAAATGCGTTCTAATCGCATTGGCTACAGAACATTGCGGGTCCAATGTCCAAGTGGTGAAGGGAGCTCAACTGCACTGGCATTTGTGTGTGGGGCTAACCCAATGAACCCTCTTGTGTGAGTAATATTATTTGGGTTCACTGTATTAGAACCAAGAGACACACTGATCTGATTATCTTCTTTGGACGGTGGATGCCCAAAAAACTTTTTCCAATGCCAGCTCCATCTGCAAAGCCTTCCAGCAGCTGTTGTAAATGGCCACCCCCTCATCTTCATCATATATAATGGCCAACTCACAGATAAAAAAGTCAAGGACACTGTTCAGAGTTGGCAGCAGGCCATGACTGAACCCAGTGTCCTTGAAAGGGATGACCAAGGGGTTCTCCATGAATAGCATTAAGAGGGCTTGTTGACAGAAAAGGTCTTTTGGGACTATTTCAGAAGGAATGAAGCCCTCAAACCTGCGGACTTGCTCTATCCTCAAGCCAAGCTGGAGAACAAGCTTATCTGGCAGATCTTTCATGTGATATACAGTATGTAGGACATAGCCCTGGACAACAATGCCTTTTGAAACTGGGTGTGTGACATTTGGCATGCGACGATAGCCCCAGTCACTGGATAACAAAAAGGCATACAGACATGCACATGTGGGGAGTCAACATAAAGCTGTTGGAAGTTTAGCATCCCTTCTTTTTCAATTGCATCACGCAGACTCTGATGGATATTGCTCAAGTGGTGATCCAGGTCTGTTTGAAAATTGGTGGCCTCATGGATTCCCAACACAGAATAAAAGGATCCACGTGTGCCAACCAACTCTGTCAGGCCACAACAAGAGAACAGAAGGTGGATCTTTGGATCTACAGCTGTTATTTTGCATGTAACATGCACAGACAGATTTTCCACTTCAAAAGATTCATGACTTGAAAAAGGTCAAAGTCATCTTGACCAAACATGGTCAGAAAGATGACTGGCCTCATGAACCCCTTGTCCCCAACTGCAGAAACAGCTTTGTCCAGCAGTGAAAGGATGTACGGTTGATCCTGTCACAGGACATTGTACGTGCTCGTGTCAGTGGAAACGTGTTTCTGCAAGGTGGGACGACACTTGTCCTCTTTTTTCGCTGACCTGACCTGTTTCTGAAACTCCCTAATGACACTTGAACGTTTCACAGGCTAGCATTTTGAACACATCTTTCATGTGCAGCCTGATGTCAGGGGTTTTAAGGCAAGTTGGTACAAACATTGGCGTGAGGTGGTAACCACCATCAACATGTGCGCTGTTGTACCCAACTGCATTCTTCTAGGCCTTAATACCATCTGGACTAAACTTTGACAAATCCAGGTGTTTTCTTAAGAAATGCCAACAGTCTTTCAGCATGTGGATCTGAAGTACTGGAAGGAGGAGATAGTGCAAATTCGTTAAAAGGCCTTGAGCACTCCTCAACTCCAACACCAAACCATCAACGCCATAAATATATTTCAAATCTGTCTCAGGTTGGTTTACACATGTTGAGTGAAATGGCATATGTATGTCTCCAAGCAAAAATTCGGTGACATTTTTAAATTCACCAACTGCATCATTCAGTGTCTGAGAATTCAATATCTCGACTGCTCTTTATTTAGGCCTCCCTGCAGCCAAACACAATATAACATGCCTACATGAATTGGTTTTTAAAATTACCCAATTTCGTATTGCCACACACACACACACACACACACACACACACACACACACACACACAC
>NW_013952982.1:71893-77942 GCF_001266775.1 Austrofundulus limnaeus | reverse complement strand
CACACACACACACACACACACACACACACACACACACACACACACACACACACACACACATACACACACACACACTTCTAATTTTTATTACACCCACACCATTGTTGGCCACACCCACCTTTACACGCCCATGCATTTTGGACACGCCCACTCACATTTGACCATGCCTACAACACTTTGAAACTCTTTACATTATTGCCCCACCCAAAGGAATGCCCAATTTTGACCACATCCCCATCAGCATTGACCACACCCACCTGGACATGCCCATGAATTTTAGACATGCCCACTTGCACATGACCACGCCCACAACACTTTAAAAATCTTTACATTATTGCCACACCCACAGATATGCTTAAATCTGACCACACCCACACATTGTTGGCTACACCCACCTTAACATGCCCATGCATTTTGGACACGCCCACTCACATATGACCATGCCCACAACACTTTGAAACTCTTTACATTATTGCCCCGCCCACAGACATGCATAAATTTGACCACACCCCCAGCAATGTTGGACACACCCACATGGACATGTCCATTAGTTTGGGACACGCCCACCCACACTTGGTCACGCCCACAGCACTTACTCCCCTGTGAAAGGATAACTCCGCCCCAAGGCAAATTTGAAAAATGCCTACAAAATGGAGATTCTGAGGGGCATGGCCTAAAGTGAGGGGGGGTGAGGGAGGAAGTGTGGCCAGGAGGAGAGAAAGTTTTTTTTAAACAAGACTACGTGACAGCTAGCTTTAGCATAATTTGACAAGCTAACATTCCTGAAAACTTTTCTGAATGTTCTTAATAAATGACTTTGTAAAAAATAAAGTTTCATGACATACATGTAAACTCCCATTTAGCTGTTATAACATGTATTCATGTATAGTTCAGGCAAAAACTTTTAAAATATGGCTTTGGTCCAAAACAGAACAGAAATAATATCCTTTCATTTCATTTTGGTTCACTGTTTCTATTAAAATTCACAATACAGGTCAGACTGGGACTAAGTGTTCTGTCCCCTGGATCATTCCGGACACTGCAGCCTCGACTGCACTCCCTCCGACACACCAACCCACCCCCGACAGAAGCACCAAGCCACCCTGAGGCCTAGATGTCTACTGTCTAATGTGAATGGAGAAGAGAGCTGCTTCATGGATGGAACCTCTTTATTAACTGCAATAATCATGAAAGAACAGGAAAAGAGCAGACCCTAATTGTAGAGGTTGACAGCTATCTCTTTTGCCTTTGCTCTGCCACTAATTACTCTTCACAGGTGTAGCCAATTTACTTACCCAGAGGAGCAGTACTTAAGGAGGAGCTGCACAACAGGCAGATGCCGGAACAAAGAGTCTCCTTGTTGTTTTGAAATCAGCTCCACCTCGTGCCTCCTCGTTCCTTGTGGATTCATACCTGTGGAAACTCACCTGGTTGCTGTCCCTTACCCCGGATTACCTCCCTTCACCTCTGGTCCCGGACTTAGTTCTGAAATCAGTAAACAGTTTACCTCTGGCTCATCTCTTGGCAACACCCTGGGGAAAGCAGTCCACTGTAAATATCCTTCATCACTCACGTGTAAATACTCACCTGGTGCACACTGAAAAGCCTGCAACAGGCCACACTTCCTCCACTAAAGAAATCTTCACGGACGATCCTGAGTTATTTCCCGATTTTTGGACCATTGTAAATAAACACTGTTAAATCTTCATCTGCGTTTGTATTTCCTGAGCCACTTGCCTTCGACATTCTAGTGACACAACACTAATGTTGATTCGTTGTTATACTGACTCACTTTACAACCAATAAAACAAATTTACCATCTATAAACACCGGCCATATTACAGGCTCTAGGCTTCATTTATGTCAATGGCACAGCTTCATCCCTGTACTTTCAAAACTCTTGAAAATATTATTATCAGGACTATCACAGATCTGTCTTAAAAATAAAATCCACACGTTTTGTTTGTATGCACATGCTTTATGCAGCATGTTGCCATCTGCTTACCAAATGATAAATTCTAACAGGACATATGTACAAAATATACTCACACATTTATGAATAAAGCTAGGATTTTGACAAATTGTAGTCTGCCTTTGGTGAATTATTTTTGAAAATATGGATGTTGTGGTCGTTTCTTTTCCTGTTGGTGCGGTGTGATCTTTGTGGAGTGACTTCGTACTCGCTCCGCCATCCAGCAAAAATAGGACAGAATCTAACACCCTGTGGATGCCGTCGCCCTGCAGATGCAGTGTAAATGCTCTCATTGATATAATGGGCATGTTTTTACTGAGGAGGTCAGAGTAAATTGGGGTTGAGTCAGGTCCTTTTTGTCCAGGTCCAGAGGACCTGACTCAAACTTGTTAAACTTTTCTACCTGGATTACTGTGATGCATCAAGACACAAAACCATTATTTTAACCATGTTTATTTACCACCAATCATTAACGATAGAGATGGGATAAATGGCTCTTTGAAGGGATCTGGATCTTGGGGAGCCGTTCGATTTTGAACGCATTACGTCATCACGTAGGGAAATATGTCATCATGTAGCCATATGTAATGACATAATCCCGTCACATAGATGGAACCACGTGTTTGTCAAATGGAAACCCCCCTCCCCTTACACCGTGAGCTTCTGTACTCCAAAACTCTGCCTGTTTTCTGTGAAAAAGCAAAGCGGGAGTGATTTAAGTATGAAAAAAATAAAGATTATATGTGGAATAAAAGAAATACAACTACAAATGGCTCATTGTCATTTGCAAATGCTGCCTTCCTGAAATTTGGTATGCTTGTTTGTCTTTGTGTCTAAGGTGTATAATGATGTGATTGTGATGCTGTAATTCTGAGTGTTTTACTTGCTGCAGAAAAGGAACCTGCTGTAAAACAGCATTTATGCTGAGGCAGGCTTGATTTTTAATAATATTTTCCTGTTAAATAAATAAATCAAATCAATTACTGCCCGCGATTCGGCTCCTGTCGTTCATTTTAAAGAGCCGTTCAAATGATTTGGATCGTTCATGAACGTCACATCTCTAATTAACGCTGATAGACTTATAAAAATATTTCCTGTCAGCATTACCTATGTTCATTTCAAACAAACCAACATCATGACTGTCAATGCTGGCTTCTCTTTCATTGTGCGGCTGAGATTTGATGTACATGTTACGAATCTCAGGCAGGAATGAACCCATGATGCAGGCAGTTGCAAAGCTCCAAAAAAACAAAGAATTTATTTAAACAAAAAGGTGCTGACTGGGCAGCTCAAAAAAACTCTGAGTGACGTGGCAAGACAGGACAAGGCACAATACTGAACATAACCAAACAATGACCCGACAGGGAAGTGAAGACAAGGCACAATACAGAACATAACCAAACAATGACCCGACAGGGAAGTGAAGACAAGACAGAATTTAAAGGCGAGACTAATGAGCACAAACAGGGAACACCTGGGGAAGAAACATGAGGAGCAGGTGTGAGTGGGCGGGGCTGGAGCAAAGGCAGACAGGAGGAAGAAAACAGAGGAACATGACAGAAAAATCAGAGTAAAGTCAAAATAAAAACATGAAACCAGAGGAAAAAATAACATAGCCCCCCATTAAGGGATGGCTCCCAACGTCCCAAAACATACAGGCCCCGGAAACCAGTAAACTTCAGGAGGCTGACCATGAACCTCCCAACTGTAAAAGCCAATGTCAGGAGGTCGACCTAGTGACACCCCCACTCCAGACAGGGCCGCAGGAGCAGAGAGGGAGGAGGCAGGAGCAGACGTGGAGCCAAGGGAGGAGGCAGGAGCGGACGTGGAGCCAAGGGAGGAGGCAGGAGCAGACGTGGAGCCAAGGGAGGAGGCAGGAGCAGATGTGGAGCCAAGGGAGGAGGCAGAAGCAGACGTGGAGCCAAGGGAGGAGGCAGGAGCAGACGTGGAGCCAAGGGAGGAAGCGAGAGGCGATGAGGAGCCGGCGGAGGTTGATGGAGCCAGAGCCTTGGCGAAGGCGAACACAGGCGACAGAGGGGACGAGGAGGCAATGGCAGCCAACCCAGGTGACATGGAGGCAATGGCAGCCGAACCAGGTGACATGGAGGCGAAGGCAGCTGACCCAGGTGACATGGAGGCAACAGTAGGTGACCCAGGCGACATGGAGACAACGATAGGCGACATGGAGGCGATGGCAGCCGAACCAGGGGACATGGAGGCGACGGCAGCCGAACCAGGCGACATGGAGTCGATGGCAGCCAACCCAGGATCCTCAGGAGCAGAGGACTCAGCAGGAGGCCCAACAAGAGCTGGAGAGCCCACAGGAACCAGAACTAGAGGACCCGGAGGAACCAGAGCCAGAGCAGGAGGGTCCACAGGAACCAGAGCCGGAGCAGGAGGACCCACAGGAACCAGAGCCGGAGCAAGAGAACCCACAGGAACCAGAGCCAGAGCAGGAGTGCCCACAGGAACCAGAGCCGGAGCAGGAGTGCCCACAGGAACCAGAGCCGGAGCAGGAGGGCCCACAGGAACCAGAGCTGGTGGACCAGTAGGAGCAGGAGCAGGAGGTCCAGCATCAGAGGGGTGGGGAGGGTGGGACTCAGAAACCCCCAGAGCTGCCAGTTCTGAAGGACACCCTGACGAAAAGAGTCCCCTAAGGCCAGTTAGCTCACCCTGTATCCCCTCCAGGAGCCCCAGGATCTTTGAGAGATGAAAAGCTGGCAGGGCACAAGTTGTGGGTGGGGAGGAGAAAAACTACCTGCTGGGTTCAATTGCTGGTCAGGGCATCCTGTTACGAATCTCAGGCAGGAATGAACCCATGATGCAGGCAGTTGCAAAGCTCCAAAAAACAAAGAATTTATTTAAACAAAAAGGTGCTGACTGGGCAGCTCAAAAAAACTCTGAGTGGCGTGGCAAGACAGGACAAGGCACAATACTGAACATACAGTAACCAAACAATGCCCCGACAGGGAAGTGAAGACAAGACACAGAATATAAAGGTGAGACTAATGAGCACAAACAGGGAACACCTTTGGGAGAAACATGAGGAGCAGGTGTGAGTGGGCGGGGCTGGAGCAAAGGCAGATAGGAGGAAGAAAACAGAGGAACATGACAGAAAAATCAGAGTAAAGTCAAAATAAAAACATGAAACCAGACGAAACATAACAGTACGGTATTTATTCAAGTATAATACGTAATATTAAATCCATAAAATCATCCATAAAGTTAGGGGGTGGTAATATACTCGGATGAATATTTTTACTTATGTATTTTAACTGAAGTATCGGCCTCATTCACAAAATGCCTGAGTTTGGAAATGAGACCACAAAGTAAAAAGCAGTTGAAGCAAGCTTACCTGTGACACTCCTTCGTGCTTCAGAGCGAGATAGTAACAGATCCGCCAGGCAGGCAACATGATGTGAAAAAAAGAAAAAAAGGCAGTCCTGCACCATAGTAATGATAACGAACTAATGACATTAGCGTGACTGGGCTGCTACTGGAACAACAGCAAACTCGTGTTTGTCTGTAATGGCGGCCGTCTACCGGTGTTCTGAAAAAGTTTGTATCCCTGAAATAAACGTTTCCTCACCAGAGGGGGCGCTCGCGAGTAGGAAGTAATCTGCTTTTCTCCCAGAAGATGGCCCAAATATCACGTGAAGTCTCTGACTTTTGTGTTGGCGCCTCCTGGTGGACTATGTGTAAAATTCCAGAATTCATATGATGCTGCTACAGCTGATATATATTTGTTGTCAAAATACCTTTTAGTACATATGTTGTTAAAATAAAATGAACAGTCCAATAATCATTTTACTGATATGTATAAAGACTGCAAAGATTGAAAAATCTTGAAGTCTGTATGAAATTGGAGGTAGTTTGAGGATTAAAATTTTTACGCTTTTTAAGCTAAAAAAAAGGGGGAGTCGTATTATACATGAGATCGTATTATACACGAATATATACGGTAATCTCAATCTCCTCAAAGCTTAAGAGTGTTGCCTCGGTGCGCATCTGTACCACCTTGAGTGTTTTAATAATCTACTTCAGTGTTTTCCCTAGGAAATTGGTCTCGGCGGGGGG
>NW_013952982.1:62252-71180 GCF_001266775.1 Austrofundulus limnaeus | reverse complement strand
ACGCAACCCTGAAAAGGAAGAAGCGTGTACAGAAAATGATGATGATTTATTTTATGTTAATCTGTATCAGTTTAGTGTTGTTTGTAAATATATTTGACAGTTTTGTAGGAATGAACATGTTTGTAATGTTTGTTCAAAATAAACCTGCTTCTTATGACTTCTGTAACATGTTTTGAATAAAATATTATCAGTAAAAACCTCAAATCATGTCTTTTCTAATAAACATTAGAACTAGAAGAACTTTAAGTCAGCAGAGTTTCTCCCAGGATTTTTTTTAACCATAGTGGTGACCTCTCATGTGGGGGTTTGACAAAATCTGGCCCGCCTGTATAATGGTAGGGGAAACACTGTACTTGTTGCCAAAGAGGCATGGAGTGACAAGGTCATGGTTCAGGTATGAGGCCAACGTGACCAGTTGTGCTTCAGATTTTCAAAAACCAAACCAAGGTGATGATCGTGGGCCTGGTCATACTGTATGTTTGCTTCTGCCACACTCTGGTAAAAACTTTTTACACTGCCATCATGTTGCCAAAGTACTGTAGCTCTGCTACAAAACTGTGTTAATGCAGCATTGACCCTACAAAGACCGTCCACTGTCTGACTGGCTTTTAATGTGTAAACAGGATTGAAACCAGTAAGAAGGGTCTTAGAAAAGTTTCAACCTGTTTAGTGTTCAAACAAAATCACTCTGCCAACGAAGTCTCAAACATTTTATCTGATCAAACATGTAGTCTGTTTTTTGTCACTTACAGCATTGTTTTAAAGTAGAAGGAGACCCAAGTAGACTGATGATAAAAGGTCAGATGTTTCTAAACCCCATCAGTGTCTGTTTCATTCTTTTACATTTCAGGCTCTAACAGGATTGCTGTGGTTATTTGCTACCAATTTTGTTACCCTATTAAAATGTCCTGCCTGTGTCATCTCATCCCAAACTTCCTGTCCTTTAACTGTGAAGACATTTTCTTGATTTCTGGCATGTTGGGGAGACATCACCTCTCCTACAGAGTTTCACACATCTTCACAAGTTCTGTGAAGCATTCAAAGGTCAGAAATCTGTGTCATTGTTGGTTATCATCACCACTCAAAAAGCCTCCTCCCTGACATTTTAATAAAGCTCTGAAGGATTTTTCTCCTCTCCTTCAAGAAATCATCTGCTTTATTGTTTTGTTCTCCTTCACCCAGTTTTCAGCATTTATGAGTTTATTATAAGGCAGCAGAATGACAAAACCTTACAGGCCAATGATTCTGTACCAGGTGGATCATTCAGAGCTCCAATATAAAACTCTGAAACTATAAAAATATAATGCACTAGTAAATACCACTCTGTGACATGCAAAAAAGTCAAACAGTATGTTTTAATATGAATCATCTCATTCTAATACTGTAGTTGGGATAAACATCAAGCAGCAGTGTTGCTGATGTAAGATATTCCATTTATTCAAGTAAGATTTTAATATGTTTAAAAGATTTACAATTTTGTGTCTCACACACTTTAGATTTTTTGATCTCTTTAGCATTTTAAAGACAGACCATAGTTTTCTATGTGGACATGAATTGATGATACTAATTTTTAAATGTCAAAAACTCACCTTTTTCAACTTTGATGACAAACAATGTAAACAAAATTACACCTTACGCGTTTCTCAACTAAGTTTACTTAAAGTGTAATTACCCCCCATGTGAAAGCAGAACCCCGCCCCTGGGCAAATTTGCAAAATGCCAACAAAGTGTGCGGTGCCAAGAGACACTGTCTGTCTCAATTCATAGGCTGGGTCCTCTTGAGCATGTAGCCCAGTGGGGCCATATCCTCCCTGGGCTGTTCAAAACTTTTTTTTTTTTTTTTGATGGCCTCCCTTCTCCCCCTTTAGCCATCCTCTCCACACCATTATTATGTTTTTTTTATAATAATAGGAGAAAAAGAAGAAAAAAGAAAAAAGTGAAATGCATTGAGAAAGAGTGAAAAAGAGATTAGAAGATATATAAATTATATGTTGAGAAAACACAAGACAGCACACCGGACTTCTCGGCTCCACACCTACAAAACAAAGATAGCAAAACCACAGCAACAAAAATGCATAACTATGTAATTATAATGACTTAAGCCTTGCTGAAAACCATACCCATTCACATATACAAATATATACACAACCATACCCCTACCTACATATCCAAACACTTTCATATACATACTTACATACAAATACATACATACACACATACATACCCATACATATACATGCCCATATACTATATATTTCTTAACTGGGCTGTTCAAAACTGATGTGAAATGAGATGGTCTACCCTTCGCCTGACGTCTGCTTTATGTAAGTTTGCATGACCACGCGCTACCTCGTTACCACAGTGATCAGTTTCATCTCAGACTTAAAATGTGTCGGGACATGTATTTACATGTCTTTTTACTGGAAGAATAACTTCAAAGTTAAAAGGTTACAAGGTTAAATAAAAAAATAAAAATAAAACATCAATCATTTGAGTATAGCTCCAGTATCAGTACTTGTAGTTGCATTTTTTTTACTGCAGCATAAATCTTAACAGCTAAACTTACTTTTAAAAGCAAATTCTTTGGTCCGCGATGAATTTCCAAACTATATCAACTTGTTGAAACAAATAAAAACTCCACCGTCTTTGTTTCTCTGTTTATATTGCTGCCCGCACATTGAATCCTGGGATATCCTCGTCCGGTGAGGATACTCGGATGCATCCTTGGATTTCGAGAGTTTGTTTGCCGCATTCCTCGGCCGCATGACAAGGAGCCTTCAAAGTGGGACAGTACTCGGTGCGGGGCAGTGATGTATGCAGCTGACAATTGCGCACTCATGAGGACCCAGCCCATGAATTGAGACATAGCCACTGAGAGGCACACACATCCCTGCAGACAAAGTAGGTGTTTCCAAAGGAAAGCGTTTCTCAAGGGATCGGACAAGGAAAAATGGTAAAATGGTAAATGGACTGTACTTTTATAGCGCTTTTCTATCCATCCAGGCCACTCAAAGCGCTTCACACTACAATCTGTGCCCTCATTTACCCATTCACACTGCACTCTACTAGGTCTCCTACAAAGCTAACATATGCAATCTTCTTTGGAGACTAATCAGTGCCAATCACATTCATACACTGATGGGACACACATAAGGGGGCATTACTCAAAAGATACACCTGATTGGATGATCGTTGTTTAGGCAAGTCTTCATATTGTTAGTTTACTTTTCTAGCATCGGACTTTCATTTATTTATTCAGTTCCATGAACTTGCTGTTGTTACTGAGGTAATCAGAAGACTTGGGAATAATAATGTCCGGCAGATTATTTCAACCGGCCGTTATTATATGTTCAAACTTGATGTCTTTGTTCATTAATTCCACTTCTCTCAACAAAGAACTCCGGGTTACATTTCAAAATAAGAACAGATTGTTTTGAGATATTTAGAAATAGGGAGAAGTAAATGTTTGTTTTTAATGAAACACTGCGATTTGACTTAAAAACAATCAGTTTTGACCGCAGAAATTAATGTGAATGTAGTTAAAGTCAAACATGAAAGAAAAGCTAAAGAGAAGAACCAACCTTTTAAAAAAAGCAGAGCAAATAGAACTAGCCAATCAGTGTTTACGCTTGAGAAATGCCGACTTTGAGTCTGCAGAAAACCACTTCTCAAGGCAAAAGTGCAGGAAATGAGTAAGGAGCTGTGGCCAAGACGAAGGAACGTGACAGCTAGCTTAAGCTAACATTTCTGAATGTTCTAAATTAATTATTTTGTTTTGTAAACAAGTTTCATAACAAACTAACACGTAACGTTTAGGCAGCAAACAAATGAGACTTTGGTCCAAACAGTATTTCTGTTTGATTCATTAGAAATTCACAAGGCAGCTCAGTCCGGGACTGATTCTGTTTCTTTGGATAACTCAGAAGACAAACGGGGCTTTTTGCCACACCACACTGCTAGAGGCGATAGAGCCGGGCAGTGCTGATTTGTGGAAAAACACCTGTGCTGCCAGGGCTCAGACAAAGCTGAAGTTGGTTTCAGCTTCCAATTCCGGAAATGGCTAAAGGGCGATTCCACCAGATTTTTCACCACCTTGATATTCTTTAATCTGCTCCAGTTTTTAGAGTAAAATACTTAAACACTTCAAACCTGGACTATATTATTTTGCACTGATTGAAGAATAGATAAAAGAAAGTTTGTGATTTATGAAATAATTACAGCCCTTTTTGCCCCATTTGAACCACACTTGAACTGGTCCAGATGCAAAACTACAACTAGACTCACCTAATTTTTCACTACCTTGATATTTTTTAACTGCTCTAGTTTTTAGAGTAAAATACTTAGACAGTTCCAAAGTGTATTGGATTATTCCACACGTATAGAAAATTTTTTATTAAAGTTTCTCAAATCAAATAAAGTCTTCACAAATCACAGAACAGAAGAATATTTTGTCGAGGTTTGAAGACGGATGGAACGTGGAATCAAACCGGCAACCCACCTGTAACAGGACAACTCCCCTAACCACTCAGCCACAGCCATGTTTAGTTGCAACTTTTCACCTTTTTAGTCTGACTTCAATCCAGACCTTTACTTTTAAAATGCTTCAATACTTTTAATAATCAGCATACATGATCTACTTGAAACGTTTGGTTTCTCTCAAATGAAATACTTTGTTGTGAAATAAAACTTGTGAATATTTTATGTAACAGTCATTAGTTTCTGCTGCTGCTGCAGTTTTTGGGTCAGAAGCTGAATATTTTGTGAACCAACTGTTGTAAACAACAAGAACAACATTGAGTTAAACCTGGTGGTCCACTCGGGTTCAGTCAGTTCACATGGCTCCACCTCTAGCACAAAGCAGCATCCTCCCTGAATCACTCCTTCCAGCTGTCACTTGTTTTCTAAACCTTCAGATGATGCTCCATAGAAAGATATCATTCTACTCTCAGTGAGTGATCCAGTCAGGATATTGGAACTCAGAAAGTCCAACAAACATCTGTTTATGTTAAGATGACTCATTACTTAATGTTAGAGAAACAATCAATTCTCCTGTCAAAGGTGAGTTTAATTGTTTATCTCATTTTAACATCATGTAAGTTTGAAATCTTTGTCTTTTTGTTATTATTAAACGTCTTCCTGCTTGTTTCTGTCCTCAGAACTCCACTTCCTTCTCTCCTCCCCTGATTTCATTTGTCGCTAAACTTTTGGCCAAGAAGAGGAGGACTGAATTGACAGCCAGGAACCATCTGTTTTCTCTGAGCTGTCAGTCTGAGTGACACACAGAGACAGGAAGCTGATATCCTCCATCCTCAGCCAAACCCTGCGAACTGAAAGCAGAAAAAAGCTTTAACTGTTTCTGCTGTTGATGGTTGTTATCTGACTGCTGGAAGCTGCAGACTAATCAGAGTACATCAGTGATAGATTCATGATGCCTCGGCTGCTTAAAATTAGTATTTGTTCAGATGTCGGATTTATTGTCATCTGTCACATTTAAAAATATCTTGGTTTCTGAGGTAAAACCTATTGTAAACTGTGGGAGAAGCATTGTGTTTTGTTAATTATTGGATGTTGAGGTGCCTTTTCATGTGTTTCCAATAGAGAGCAGTGTTTCTGTTTTGAACTAAATCTGACCTCAGGTTTTCTTAGTAAAATCATGAATACTGTGTTTGGTGCTGCCAGAACAAAACTAAGAATGCATGCTAATGAAATAAAAAATAATAAATAAAGGAAATAAAATAACTTTAATCATTGTAATGTACCTTAGAGATTTGTTCCTTTGCAGCATTATGCAACAGTGGAGTTATTAGATTCTGGAGCAGTTTTAGTTATGCACAGCAGATGTTCTCTGGTCATTAAAGCTGCTCATTACACTCTTTTCATCCTATTTTTAAAATGTGGCATTATTCACTTGATTCATATATTTTCTGTAATCTAATTCAGTCAGACAATGATGAATGAAAAATGTTCCAAACATACTTATGGTACAGTCCTTTTGTCTAATATTTTCTGAAGGAGTACATACAAATACAAGGTACTTATAGAATATCATACAGAGTATTTATACAGGGTACACATAGGGTACTATACACTGTACTTATAAGGTTATATACCATATACTAATAGGGTAATAAACAGTGTACTTACAGGGTACTGAAACAGGATGCATATAGGGTAATATATAGGGTACTTATAGGGTAATATACAGGGTATTTATAGGGTAATATACAGTGTACTTATAGGGTAATATTGAACATACATATAGGGTAATATACAGGCTATTTATAGGTTAATATACAGTGTACTTATGGGGTAATATATTGTGGACTTATTGGGTAATATACAAGGTACTTATAGGGTAATATACAGGGTACTTGTAGGGTAATATACAGGGTACTTGTAGGGTAATATACAGGGTACTTGTAGGGTAATATACAGTGTACTTATAGGGTAATATACAGGGTACTTATAAGGTAATTTACAGGGTATTTATAGGGTATTATACATGTTATTTATAGGGTAATATACAGGTTGATTGTAGGATAATATACAGGGTACTTATAGGGTAATATACAGAATACTTATAAAGTCATATACAGCATATTTTTAGGGTAACATAAGGGGCACTTAAACAGGATAGTTATAGGGTAATATACAGGGTACTTACACAGGATACTTATAGGGTAATATTCCAGATACTTATATGGTAATATATAGGGGACTGTATACTTATAGGGTATAAGTATTCGGTATAAGTACTCAGTTATACTGAATACTTATATGGTAACATACAGGGTAATTATAGGATATTACACAATATATTTTATGCCCCAGTCTGATTTTATTAGAAATACCTTCACCAGTCACTGCAGACAGGGAGACAAACAACAACAAACAAACAAAAACAGATATGTTATCAAAATTGTTAACAACAAGCTTTATATTTTCACAGTTTATTTGATTGAAACTTCCTGTCTGTTCTGTTAGTATTTGGTTTCCAGGTATAGTCCATGGACCAGACCACTTTTTGATCCGTCTCAGGGTGGCAAAGCTTCATTATAAATTTTGAAAAGATACATGTCTGTAGATGATATTTTGGTATGATTGCCCTTAACCCATTAATAACCCCTTAAGAAAAATAATGTTTTTGACACTGGTGTACAGCTGGTTTAGGCGCATGGTATGGTCATTGGTCAAAAGTTTATAATATTGTGTTTGGTATCATTTTAAACGGGCCCCTCTTGGCTTTCATGTTTTGAGTCTCACTGACAAACACAGAACTCATTAGAACTCTTTAAACCACAAATAATACTTTTTTTTAATTTTTTGCCTAAATTTAATAATTTACTTTAGCTCTGTGGCATCCAGGAGTATCAGGGACACAAAAGAATCAATAACTGCAATACTCACAGGACTATAAGGATTCATGAAATGTATAACATTCCCATACCGTATTTTTGTGGGAGGTGGTTGTGAGCCATACATAGAAGTCGCAGGCTTAGGTCAGAATGTTAAATGGTTCTATGGTGAGTGTGTGTGTCAGCACCTAGTTAGTTAATAATGAAAAAGATAATCAGTAATAGTGGAAATTTACACTTGCAGAGACTTTAACATACTTATACTGACCAATTTATCAGGTTTATGAGTTTTTCCATCCTGTATTTCTATTATGTATCTAGAAACATGACGGCCAGCTCAGTGGGCTATAAAACTCTCCCTCCCTGAAAAACTCATACTAGTCCATCCAGTAGTTTCTCCAATAATCCATCTCTGGCTGGGAAGGCCTAATGATAATTAAAAAAATACATGTCTCTAGATAATATTTTGGTATGGTAGCCATTCCAAAGTGGTAGCTTAGTCATCAGCTAATGAAGTTAAGAACCTCTGAACTAATGGCTGGTTTAGTCTCATGGTACGGATGGTAAATGATTTTGAAATTATTATAGCACCTTAAAAAGTTCATATGGACCCCAAAGCACTTGAAGCCTACTTCACACTCCCTCTGAGCTGCTGAAATCGGCTCAGATTGCTGCAGTTTCATGATGATAGTTACATCATTGTTCTCAGCACCGACTCTGCTGCCCCTTTTGCCCCAAGTCACCAGCAGAATTGCTTACCCCCTCCACATAAGAACTTTTTAAAAAAAATTTATTTCGAACAATTAAAAAAACACAATAATAATAATAAAATAGTAAAATAAAACATACTTATACAGTACATACATGTAACAAATACAGGAGAAAAACACAACAACAAATAAAATAAAATAATAAAGCATTAATTACAACATAAAATTTCCAGAAAAATATAATGTAAAACATAACTAATGTTCGAAAAGGGAACAGGAAAAAGCAATAGCTTATCCAGTCGTGTTCCTAAGACTTCAAACAAATTCTTAAACCAGTTACAATTTACTCTACATCTATAGATCAGAACCTAAAAAACATTAACATACAATTTATAATTAACATAGCATTTTATCACATTCATTTTTGTAAACATTATTTATATACTCTTATATTTTCTCTTGATATGTGCAATATTTTTACTTTGCTTAATTTCATCATCTGAACCATTCCACAAAACCACTCCACAAATTGATATGCACATACGTTTAAAGAGATCCCTGATTAGTTGTAACATTATACTTTATTTGATAAACATTTATTTTAACTGTAAAATAAAGACTGTAAAATTACTATAGGATGTTTAGTTTTTATCATTTTTAAACTAAAAGTTTAAAAATATACTACACGGACGGGGCTATTTTATTTACATGCAAATCATTCTGGGTAAATGATGACGCCGACAGGTCCTCAGTGCGAGACTGCTAGCGAGCTATACATTGATATATATTACTGGATTGGGCGTGGCTAGCGCATTGCTAGCTACATGGACGTGCACACACTGGAGCTCTGTTATGCACTGAGG
>NW_013952982.1:57045-62242 GCF_001266775.1 Austrofundulus limnaeus | reverse complement strand
GTGAACGTTCACACAAAAAGATAGGATTTTTTCAAAAAATCAGAATTGAGCATTAAGACCTGCAGTGTGAACGTAGCCAGAGAGGAGAAGGTAGAAATGACTCAGCCTGGAACTGAAAAAAATAGATGGAGGACAATAGAGCTGCTTCATGGAAGAAGAACCTCAGCTTAGCCTGTTAGCCTTCATGCTGGTGCCAATGCTATATTGCCTTATATGTATTAGCTCAGTGTTAGCGTGACAAACAAGCTAAATTTTCAGTTACAGGCTGAGTCATTTCTACCTTCTCCTCTCTGTCAACGCTCTCTGGTTTCATTTAAAAGAGTCGATCATCAGATATTGTCCAAGACTAACCTTCAGGGTGGATATAGTTCATTAGCAGCCTCACACCAATGACCTAGTTGACATCATCCTTTACCCAGAATGCTTTGCATGTAAATAAAATGGCCCCGTCCGTGTAATATATTTTTAAACTTTTAGTTTAAAAATGATAAAAACTAAACATCCTACAGTGTTTTTACAGTCTTTATTTTACAGTTAAAATAAATGTTTATCAAATAAAGTCTAATGTTACAACTAATTGGGGATCCCTTTAAGAGTGCTGCATACACATGGTTGCATATAGATCAGTGGTTCCCAAACGTTTTATCAACTGACCCACGAAATGTTCATGGCAAAAACTTGTGACCCCAAATATTATTGATCTGAGTCCACACTTTGTTAATAATCTTAAAAACAAAGGCTACACAAATAAAAATACATATTTATACTTATTTTGTGTTTTTGTAATAATTATAGGGAAAATATTACATCACCAATTATTTTATTACACTTTAAATTGATTTCTGGAGTGCAGTGGTTCCCAAACATTTCAGCTTTTGACCCACAACATAACAGTAGCAGAGACCTGTGCCCACAATTATTTCTGGATGATAAACATTTGTATCAGGTCAGCTAAACATGGGCATAGTAACAATATTTATTATTCTACATTTATACATTTTAGGCAATAAGGCAAAAATGTAATTAATTTTGAAAGTCTTTTCATGACCCCACCTTGATGTTTCAGGACCCCACTTTGGGTCCCAACCCCAACTTTGGGAACCACTGCATTAGATGACCCTTCCCTCTCAGTTCATACCTTCCCTCTCTGATTTTAAATAAACTTTGAATATTCATTGGAAGCATATTTTTTGTAGCTTTAAACATCACCTGTGCAGTTTTAAATTGTACCAAATCCATAAATTCCATAAGTTGTGATTTAAAAAATAGTGGATTTGTATGTTCCCGATACCAAACATTGTGTATCATTCTTAATGCTCTTTTTTGTAGTGTAAATATTTTTGTAAAGAACTTTTATATGTGTTACCCCAGACTTCAACACCATACTCTAAATATGGCAATAACATAGTACAGTAAATAGTGTGCATAGTTTTGTTGTTCAAAATATACCTAATTCTTCCTTTTATCCCTATAGTTTTTGACATCTTATTACACACATGTTTGATATGGTGTTTCCAACATAACTTGTGATCCAAAATTACACCTGGAAACATATGTTCAAAAACTTGTTCAATTTTTACATTATTAATTTCCAGCCTTACAGTTGTATTAATTTCTCTATTTCCAAATAACATAAATTTTGTCTTACTTAAATTTCTATCAAACCAACATTTAAGTTTATCAATTTTTTTTCAACAACTTCCAAAAGCTGTTTTTAATCATCCCCAGAACAAAAAAATAGTTGTATTGTGGTGGCACGATTTACCAAGAATGCAGAAACACATTGGAATAAATGCACATAAAGTCTGCATGTATGGTCGTCAAATGATTTCATTTGAGCAACAACAGAGCAGAAGTCGATCAGAGAAGTCTGTCAAGTTGTGGCTGCCGCATCAGCACAGAGCAGCCAATAATATAACATCCTGTGACATACTTACAACCAATCACAGTTCACCAACTGTGAACCATCTAACCAATGACAGAGCTGTTAGCCTGGAAACACCTTATCAAAATAAGAGAGGTCATGCATTGCTGGAGTCTTGAAGTCTGGGCCGATAAGATTAAAACAGCCGAAACTAGTTATCATGAGATATGATTACTGGACAGTGTCAAGGTAGAACAGATATACATAATTATTCCATAACAATGTCATCTGCAAATACAACAAAATGTAACCCTTTCTCATTCTACATATACCATTAATTTACATTATAAACAATTTGGACCCAGAACTGAGCCTTGTGGAACACCACATGTAATATTCAAGCATGAAGATTTATACTGACCAATTTGTACATATTGCTGTCTATTTTCAAGACAACTTTTTAGCCAGTTATTTGCTGCTCCTCTCACTCCATATCTTTCCATTTTATATATTAGTAATTTATGATCAATTGTATCAAATGCCTTTTTTAGGTCAATAAAAATCCCCACTGCAACGATTCTATTTTGTGTGTATTCCGTTATATGTTCCATATCATTGCCGGTGATGTTAATCTGGCTGATCTAAAGCCAAAGTCAGCCTCTCAGGTGAACAGGCTCAGGTGTGAAAGCAGCAGCAGCAGCAGTCGGTCTTGTGTGATTGGTCGGATGTTCATGGGAGTGTTTGTTTGTGCTGAAAGTGCTCAGATGTTGTATTTTGCTTCAGCAACTTGCTTCCAAGAAGCAGACATTTATAAAGATAGTCAAATGGCTAAAAAACTCATGAATGGATAAAAAAGACGTTGTGCATGGAGGGTCTCTGATTTTTATTTTATTTTTTCACATTGTAGACTCCAGAAGAAGAAACTCCATGCAGTGACATATACCACAGTGGGAGGGGTTTCCAAGGAGCTCAACTCAGTGGCTGTGTCTCAATTCATAGGCTGGGTCCTCATGAGTACATAGCCCACCTGGGCCACATCCTCCTCAGTCATGTGTCTATAATATAGTGTTTGGTATCATCATAAAAGGGACCCTTTGGCTTTCTTTTAAGTCATGTTTTGAGTCTCTCTGACCATCACAGAAGTCACTGATACTCTTTAAAACAAAAATAATACACATTTTTCTCAAAATTTCACCTAAACTAAATAAATTAATTTTTTTTAGTCTGTGTGGATTGTCCTCATTGTTCTTTGTGTACTGGGCCAATACACACAGAGATTTTTTTTTATTCTTGTGAAGACTTTGGTTTGACTTCTATTTATTTTTCCTGTCTTTTATACAGCCTAACCTTGACCCTTTGCCCAAAACCTAACCTAAACTCAATTCACACCTTGGTTGTAAACCAATCCCCCTTACAAAATCAGCAAATATACCCATGGGAACCATGCTTTGGTTCCTATGATGTTGCAAAAACATGCACACACATGCAGGTGAATCTAACCTGCATGTTCTGAAATGAGTGAAGAAACAAGAGAGCCTAAAGAAATTCCTGAAAGAAAAGTTCAAACCAACAACTTTCTTGCTGTAAAGCAGACCAGAAGCTAACCATCAGAAGAAAAAACCCACTGTGTTCTGTATCTGGGAACATGTGATGTCAGGTAAAATGTGTATTACTTCGAGTGGGTGATGATAAAATCAGTTTCAGCTCTGAATGAATCCATCTGTCTGACTGATCGTTCACCTCCTCATCCTCTGGGCTGTGGGTCAGGTTCAGGTTCTGATCAGGTTCAGGCTCTGACACACATTTGTCTGTACCAGGCCGAGCTCTCTGGGCCTCTGCTGACGGTGATTATTGCTAATGTTTTCCTGCTATTGATTAGCTTTCCACAGAGCCGTCAGTCAGCAGCCAGAAGCGTCTGCAGGGAGAGATCAACAAGAGCTCATCTGGACTTTGTAACAGTGCAGGAAATGAAAACTGTCTGTTTGAAGGAGGACAGGGCAAGTGAGTTAGACCTGCAGCTATTAAACACCTGCAAGAGCAAATTCTGTCAGTCAGCAGGTCGAGACGTGTTCCACCTGGAGACAGGTGCTCTTCATCCTCATCAAATCCTCTGAGATCTGACAGAGCTTTAATTCTGTGGCACGACTGGCTATACATTCTTTTCTTTTTAAGGAATGTTGCTTTTATTTACCGTATTTTTCGGACTATAAGCCACACCCACCGTTTAAAAAAAAACCTGCAAACATTAACATATAAGCCGCACCGGACTATAAGCTGCACCCCCAACATAAAAAAAAAAACAGTACACCCAAAATTGTCGTCAAAAAAGTGAATTCAACATCAAAACAAAAAAAGCAAACCTTTAGGAATTAAAGTTCAGAGGAATACGGTTCATTTAACTGACCTTATTTWGGTAGTTTTCTTTAACAGTTTCTGGTCCAACAAAACGTCTCATTCATCGTCCTCCGGCACACTGAAACCATCGAAGTCCTCTTCTTCAGTGTTGGAGTTGAACAAGCTGAGAAAAGCTGCGTCACATAGCTGTATCTGTTCAGTGTTGCTTTCTGTGTCGCTGTCCTCCCGGGGTAATGCTGGCTCTGAAGCTGTGGTACCCTCTTCACGTAGCAGTCCATCCTTTCGGAACCCGGGCCGAGCTTACGTGCAGTGGCTCTATTTCCCTCCTGTTGCGCAATTTCGATAGCCTTCAACTTAAAAGCAGCATCGTAGGACGATCTTCTATTCTTTTCCATGATGAGCGCGTTTGAGCCATGATGAGCGCGTTTGAATTTGAAGAGAAATACTTCGTCGTGTCTGTTGAAGATTAATCTGTCGTGTCGTGTCTGCTACTAGCAAAAACAAAATGGTGCTTCTTCTTCTTCCTTTTTGTTTGTGGCAACCACACCTCTGACTAAAGAGCCCCCTGGTGGCTGAAGAGAAAAAATCCATGTATAAGCCGCACCAGACTTCAAGCCGCATGGTTCAAAGTTCAGGAAAAAAGTCGCGGCATATAGTCTGAAAAATACGGTATAGGTTTATTGAAAAGTACAAGGTATTGATAAAGAAGATTGTTATTTTACAAAATGTCATCGAACTAAAACTCTAACATTATTCTGCAATAAATTTTAGGTTTTATCTTCCACCCTATTATCAGTGGACCCATCTGAAGACATCCCTGCTGCAGGTAGGATACTGACTGATGATGACAGCTTCACAGAACCTCACTTTAAACATTTTTAACTTTAAAATCTGGAGCAGCAGAATTATGGAGCATTTCGAGCGACAAGATAAATAATTAATTATATCATTAAATAGATAATTTATTAAATAATGAAA
>NW_013952982.1:55117-56857 GCF_001266775.1 Austrofundulus limnaeus | reverse complement strand
TATAATAAAATAAATAATAAAACTAAACCTTTAGCTGCAGGTTGATATGAAATAATAAAATAAATCAAATAAAATATAAATCACTGAATATTTACCCGTACACACTGCAGAAACAGATTCATTTATTTTGTACCAAATCATAAATTACTGGAGTTTAAATTCCAGCTCAGTTCTAGGCAGAAGACTCCTTAATGATAAACTACAGCTTCATCCTCAACTAAACTTTCAAAAATAAAACTCTTACAGATGGACAATTAAGCACAATTTCTGCTGAAATTTACCATTTAACATTTTGAACTGATGTGAAAATAAATATAAACGTTTGAAAAAATAAAGCTCTTCAGACTGAATAAAGAACACGAAGACTGAAAAACAAAAGCAAAACTAATTGCCCAGTTTTTTATGTTTTTAAATGTAAACTTGACTTCTGATAACATCTGCAAACGCAGAACATTTTCCACATTTTACTATTTGTCTAAAAGTACTTATAGTAAAAACTACATGAAAATGCTGCTAAATACACTAATGTAAAATATTAAATAACAATACATACATACAAGAAACAATAAGTGAAAAGAAGTGTTTATTAAGGCAGCAATACTACATTAAAACATAAATGATGGTTTGATTTATATCAACCATGTAAAACACAAAACTTTTTAAAGCATTTTATTTAATTTTATTTTTCTACATTCTGATAAGTTTATAATCTAAAAAAATCAGTTTACTTTAAGTCTGGCAGAATCAGAAACAGACATCAAATATTAATGCTTCTTTTCTAAAAGTAACATTGTCACTCTAAACTGGCATGATTAAATGTTTTTATTATTTCACTAATCTGCACTTTATAAAAGTAATACAGAAAGAAAATGAGTTATGAAACTTTTGTTTGCTTGTTTAAAAAACATTAAGACTCAAACTCTAAAATAAATCACAAGTTAATGATAATATAATAAAGGGGTGTATATTGTTTTTCTTTAGATAAACTCTATTTAACCTGCTTTTGTCAGTGATTGACTGCCTTCATGTTTACATTTATTTTGGATCATTTTATTAAAAGTTGTGTGTTTTAAAAGAGATTAGTAGATTATTGGAGTGCAGTGGAACCTTCAGATATCAGGATCAGCAGCTCTCAGACAAACATGTTGGTCATTGAGTACTCAAGTGTTTTCTTTTCTTTTTTGTGTGTTCATGTTTGTAAATGAACAAAAGAAACAGACTGATGCTTTATATTAATCATGACCACAAAGAGTTCCAGTTTATCACCTTTAACATCACCTGCTTGCCTGGGCCGGGCCTTGGCTATCTGCTCCTCTCCACCTCAGAATGATTGGGTCTACCTCCTGGGTTCGGGTGTGTGCGGCCTCCATTAGGGGGTGGGTACATGTCCTGGACCTGGGGGGTATTGAGTGTGTATCGGGGGTATGAGTGGAATGTGGCGTCCTTGTATGTCTTTGACTGAGTGGGGGGTGAGGATGAGGGTGGGATGGTGCGATTGTGTATGTTTGGGTATTTGTCAGGCTGGGGTCTGGGCTGCCCCTCCTGCTGGTTTATCTGGGGGCCCGCTGCTACTCGGCCCCCCGGTGGGGTGTGTGGCTGGCCGCCGGCGTGCTGGGGGTTCCTGGGGTCTGGGGCTGGGCGCTGGGGTGTGTGCAGGTCTGGCCTGGTGACTGACTGCTGGGGCTCGAGGCCTCTGGCCCTGTCGGGCTTTGGCCTGGAGGGGGTGCGCCCTGGGGGCCC
>NW_013952982.1:52338-54114 GCF_001266775.1 Austrofundulus limnaeus | reverse complement strand
CACACACACACACACACACACACACACACACACACTCTCTCTCTCTCTCTCTCTCTGGACCCACCCAAAACAAAAAATATGTTCTAGTAAGTTCTGGTGCATCAGTGCTTTTGCATCTGTGCGGGGGTCATATATCTGCTAACACAATGCTATATCTAGTTTATTCCTTTATTAATTTCTATAAAAATAAACTGAGAGGTAGATTGACCATCAACAGGATTGTCCTGCTTGATTTCTTTAACTTACAGAAAACAAACTCAGAATGCATCCTCACATTAGAAGGGGAGGAGGAGGCAGTAAATGAAACTGGCCTTGGGACAATTCACAGATGATTTATTCTATATTCAGTCTGAAATTTACATCCAAATTGTTATTACTGCTCTGCAACACATACAAAGTCTGACAGGTCTGAAATAAAACAAAAATCCTCATTAGTTTTTTTTTCTTTGTCTCATTGTTCTCTTCACTGTCAGCAAAAAAAAGAATTTTCATTTAAAAAATGGTTGACTGATTCTGAATGATGTCGGATTATTAAATTCATTTTGAGTCCAAACAGTGCAACAGGAACGAGGATTAATAAAATATCATAAATAATTGTTTTCTTTTCTTCACTGATACTCAGCTTTTTGTTACTTCAAAGTTTAGGTTTATTACTTAAAGACAAAAACTACTAAAGGTAAAGATTATTTATTTCCATTTGTATTTTAGCTCTCTGTTTTGGGTCCCTGTTGAATTGTATTTTCTTGCCGATACTGTTTGTCTGGTATTTCTTTTGTTTTCCACTCATGTGCTTTTATAATTATCTGCATACACACATTCTACTATCATGTTTCGGAAACTGGAGGAAAAACCAATGAAGAAAGCAACTAAATGTCATGTTTGAGGGTTGAATGGGACTCAGTGTGCGGAGCACAGAAACTGGCAACTTGCAAACAGTTAAAAAAAACAAAGTAATGTTTAGGTTATGTTTGAGCCTGAGGTGTTTCAACTCGTTCAAGAAGAGGAAGGAGTTGGATGGCTGGAGAATGGAAGGACAGATCTCTGTTTCCTGAACGATAAGTTTGTATCTGAGGTGAAGGAGGGAGAAAGTGGAGAGTGGGCAGGCAGGTAAGCTGACAAGAGGGTTGCAGATAAGTTGCAGTGATAGATGATAGGACTGGCAGCACTGGTTCGAAGCTGGCTCTTCACTGTTTGGGAACTGTATGCTGATGAAGATTCTCACTCATTCAGCTCATGATAAATCCAAACCAAGTTTTGAATTGAGAGAGCTTCCTGGATGGGAAGTGAAACGTCTTCTTCATTTAAATGTTTGAAGCTGTCCACCAGGATTGATTGATCTCAATGAGTTTCATCCTGATTAAATAAAGGTTAAAGAGTAACTTACCCCAAAATTAACTTTTTTTTAGCTGTTTAACTGTCTATAATGTGTCTAAAATGTTATATAGTACTGTTTCTGTGCTAATTTTGATGTTTTTGTGCGTATTTGTTCAAATCTGTAATATTTGATCTTAAACATGTTTTTGCTGCTCATATGGGTAGAGCAGCTAATTTGCATATTGGTTAACGACTCTCCACGGTGACGTGTCTTCTCCACGGTTTCGTCACAGCGGCTGTGTTCTGGTATAAAAGCCTCCCTCCAAGACACAGAGAGTGGAACAGTTAGCAAGCTTAGCATGATTGTCTGTTGACCTTCAGCCTCGGGTGGGGAGAGCTGGCTGCTGCGCTTCTCTCTCTCTCCCTCTCTCCACACACACCCACACATACACACACACACAC
>NW_013952982.1:44882-51532 GCF_001266775.1 Austrofundulus limnaeus | reverse complement strand
TAATGCTAGCTGCCTGTCACGTTCTCTCGTCCTGGCCACACCTCCGCTCTCTAACCCCTCCTCCCCCACCTACCCTTTTTGATGTATTTTTCAAATTCCGCCTTGGGGCGGAGTTATCTTTTCACAGGGGGGGTAAGATACACATTAATGAATAATCAATCTTCTATGGAGTTTTTTGTGGGTGATGTTTTTTATTTTTTATTTTATTTTATTTTTTCATTTTTACAAATATGCCAGTTTAACACCAGGTGTTCAGCTATTTTTAGTTTTGATTCTCACGTTTCTAACCACAAAAGCAAACTTTAGTCCTACACAAATATAATTAGACTTTAAAGTCGATATGAAAGTTGGACTGAAAGAAAACTGAAAGAAATGCAAAAAAAAAAAAAGACTGATAAATGTTACTTCCGCATCACTAATGCATGGATTTCTGACTGTTGTACCAAACTCTGCCCCTAAACTCAAGGTACTAACCCAGTGTTACACACTTACTGAAATGTGTAGTTCCTTCTATAGAGACCATTTTTAACAAGACATAATTAAAAAGCCAGAGATAAATTTGAGGTTTTTCATTACACAGTTCAGATAAAGCATGAAGCTCTTTATTGCTTCAGCAGTTTGTAGGTTTTATTTAAAATCACTGAGGTGTATTTGATTATTGTATTTAGGTGAAGTTCGTCCTGACAGCGAAGATGAGGCCCCTCCCTCCTGGTTCTGCTCTCCTCCCCTGGTGTCCCTCTTTATCATCTAATAGCCACATTATTCAACCGGCGTCTCTGAAGGTTCTGTTGCTGCTGGATTTATGGGCCGACTTTAAAGTCAGAGGTAGAGCAGCACATTAGGCAGATCATAGTGGCCTGGGTGGAATTATTATGCTCCCTTTACTGTGCAGGAGGAGAATTAATTGAAAGAAACACAGAGGTGATACATCACCAGGCCGTCAATTCACTTCCCACAGCACAAACTTTGGTTTCATAAAACTTTGTTTGAGCCTGAAGCACTAAAAGTATATCAGCAGTAAATTAAGAAGCATAAAAACTAAAGGTCATTTCTGAATAACAAAATGTCAACTTTAAGAGACATCAGTGTCGATAACTTTAATGCAGTCCTGCTGAATGATGGCACATATTTACTAAGATACTAAATTTACAGAAGATCAGGTTAAAGATATAAAATTGTTACATTTTTGTTCAGATAGAGAAATGCCATTTTTATTTCAAATCAGCATGCATCCATTCATTTTCTGTGCACGCTTATTCCTTTCAGGGTCACTGGTGCGCATATTCAGCAGTCACAGTGCAAGGGGCGGGGCACACCCTGGACAGGTCGCAAGTCCATCACAGGGTCACACATAGAGACAAACGAGACAAACAACCATTCTCTCTCACTCACATCCTAAGGACAATAGCCTATATGCCACGGTCACTAATGACATATTTCCAGTAAAATTTTTGCCACGCTCCTCCCTTCCACTCCCTGCTTACTGCCTTTGTTTTTAGCGTTAGCTCCTAGTACTAGTCCGTGAAAAAAATCACAAAAGTTAAAGCATCTGTGAACTACTGGTATAAAACGTGAGTTCTGTTGTGTGCTGTTGTGTCCACTAAGCAGCAGGTACGATGGAGTAGTTAGTTTTTATCCTTTTTCCTTTAGATGAGGAGGTGACAGCTGTGGATCATAGCATTACAGGGAAAACTTATCTTTAAAAGCTCACGCTTGTGTTTGTAATCGGCATTTCTAACCTGAGGATATTCAAGAGTCAGCATCAGAAATGAGAAGATGGAGGTTACAAAAGTGAAATGTACATTTATCCCCTTTTACTGCCAAGACGAGAGAGGAAAGACCACCTCCACACGACAGCTAGCAGGAAGCTAACACAGCAGCCGGTACAAAAGTAGGTGTGTGCGCGCGTGTTTGTGTTATATGAAATGTTTTATGCAACTTTATCATGAGTTTTATGCAAAAATAAAACCTTGTTAGCGTGTATATTACAGCGTAGACTAAAGCCGAGCGACGAGCCCCCCCCTCCCCCCGAGCACCGAGAGCAGCAGAACCTCCGCCCGATAATCATTACGTTTTCAGTTCACTAACGTCGGGGAAAACGATCCAAACCAGACAAGTAGTCCATCAATTTAAAGCACAGACTCTGCTCTTTCCAACAATATAAGTGTCACAGCTCTACGTGAAAAATTCACAGAACAAGCAGCCACAGAAAAGTGAAAAAGACTAAATTCTGGAACCATAAACACGAACGTCTTTCCTTTGTTTTTATGGCTTTAATCCACTTTGGAGTGATTTTTTTCCACTTGGCTGGACCTGCACGTCTCCTGTGTTAATGTTGGTACATGTAATATGCTAATTATGTACTGTGGAGATCATTAAGAGTCGTTGTCGGGTGAAAAAATCTTTCACTAACACCGTGTTGACCGTGAACCTCAAGTGCTGGACTGGATGTCCATGGCCTATAGGCTATTTAGAGTTATCAATTAACCTAACAGTCATGTTTTTGGTCTGTGGGAGGAAGCCAGAGTACCCAGAGAGAACCCACGCATGCACAGAGAGAACATGCAAACTCTACCCAGAAAGGTCCCCGGGCTGGGATTTGAACTGGCGACCATCTTGCTGAGAGGAATCAGCTCTACCAACTGAGCCACCATGCCGCCTTTAAAGAAGCATTTCTCACAGAAATGTTTTTCATCCACCACACTGGTCTCATGTGACCTGTTAGTTCATGAAATATGTGTTGGTATTGACCCTGAGCTACTAACAAAATCAATTTTAACCCATTATAAGTAACACTGACTGAGTCATAGCCATCCTTTTAGGTTTGCTAGAGATGAATAAGTGTGCTGGCCTTTTGATGATAAAGTTTATAATGTAAGCCAAAAATATTTTACTTATGGATTCTAAGTTTAGGTGGAATCACTCTATTTCATTCTACATTACTACATGTTTATCTTCACATTTTTCTATTTAGTTAGAAATGGAATTTTAAATGTGACTAAGTACTACAAGAAATATGTAAAAGTACAGAATGGATTAATTATCATTGTCGTGGAAACATTTATTGAACATGTGAATAAAAAGAAGATGAACTGAGTGGATGGTCGTCAGATGATTTAATAAGGTTTGCAGTTGCAAAAGATGAGATGCAACGTGAACAGGTCTGAATCAAAGGGTCCGGTCACGTAGCAACTGGAAAACAGTAAACAGGAAACGGTTTATATACTTGTGGGTGGAGCGTATGAGCAGCCAATGACAGAATTACAAGTGTTACCATATTATCAAATGGGAATGAGGTCTCTAGACATCAGTAGAGTCTTATAAGAACAGATTATAACAAATCGTAGCAGTTATCAAAGAGATGCAAATAGAAATGTCAAGGCAGTGTGAACTTAACAGTCAGGTAGAGAGTTATATAATTATTCTAGCACAATCTTAACAGAACAAAATTCACAGAATAAATTCTCAGAAACTTTAATTTTTCCAGCTGCTCCCTTCGGCAGGGACTGCCTCTGTGGATGTTCTGTTTTTTAGCTGCTGACCTCTTTCTGCAGCTTCCTGAGTGGTCGGGGTGGAGCCAGCTCACTTTCTTCTTCTTCTTCTTCTTGTGGTGTTTGATGGCGGTTGGCAACAAACTGAAGGTGTGCATTACTGCCACCTACTGGTATTCACCTGTTGCTGATCCACACTACTAGCCGTGTTTCCATCCAATTTTAATTCGAATTTTGAGCAAAATTTTTTATATTTCGCAAAAAGGAAAAAACGAAGAAATGCGAGTCAGATGTGTTTCCATCAAAAGGCTTGAAGCGTATCAGTTACGTCAGACGCATGCGTGTAATATACAGGAAGTAAAAGTCGCATCTCAGGAAAATGGAGAGAAGTTATCAGGAAAGTTGTATTTGTTCTGTCATCAATTAGTTCTGGCGATGTTACATGCTGCCTGGAGACGTAGAGAAAGAAATGCAATTCTCTTCACGTTATGGGATTAACTGAGAATACGCCGACAGCGGGAGGAGGGTTCAGCTGCAGTCGCTCTGGTGCCGGGACTGGTTTCGGACAGACAGCGAGAACAGCTGATCAACATGTGAGGTGAATGTTCGCTACGTCAGAACTTATTCGACAAATGTGTTTCCATCTCTCCTTTTGCGCATTAACTCTTTTTCGAAGAAAAAAAAACACCTCAAGCGAGCATATCAAATTTTATGCAATTTAAAGGAATTTTTTTCAAATCATGTGTTTCCATTCACCTTTTCTGATGCGATACTTCAAAATGCGCATTAAAAAATGCTGATGGAAACACGGCTACTGATGAGGCGCTCAGCATCAAAGCACCTGAGATACAATCAGTCCTCACTCAAACATGCTGTTGGTAAGGGTAACAGAGATTCTTTTAGTAGCACTGTGTATGTTAAAGACAACCTGTAGATACTGAAATATTTTCTGATTTATTGGCAGTATATCTATGCACTGAAAGGTTTAGATACTTTTATACTGAAATGTTTTTTATAATCAATGTGATTCACTTGTTTTAAAAGTTGAAAGTACCCACATCCTGCAATGTAAGGTCGTATTCACACCTGACACAATTGGTTCGCTTTAAACGGACCAGAGTTCGTTTCCAGTGTTGGTCCGGACCTTTTGAGCAGGTGTGAATATACTCATCCGAACTCTGGTGCGGATCAAACAACCGGACCGAGACCTGCTTTTTGAAGTGGTCTCGGTCCGCTTCCAAACAAACTCTGCTGCGGTTCGCTTCTGTTCGCTTCTGTGTGAATACAGACCGACTTCGAACCGAACAAACTACATAAAACATGCCCCGTTTTGGACTTCACAGGCCACCGTTGCTGAGCTAAATAAACTGAAATCATACCTGATACGTCATCTCCTGTTAGCAGCTCTGCTGGCAGCATGTAGTGGGTCAGAACACACAGAGCACCTCTCCTTTGGGTTGTGGGACACATTTACTGACGTCACTCCAAAATTAGAATATCAGCATGAAACCACCATTAAATTAGCTGCTTTTGACATCAGAACCACAACATGCAGGGCTTCCATGTTTTTTTTTTTTTTTTTCTGGTTCTGTGCGCTCAGTCCCACCCTCCGTCCTTTCTGTCCAGTGGAAGCAATGACTGCCACTCTTGTGGCTTTGTTTACAAGTTATAGTTTGTTTGCATAAAACAAACTATAACTTGTAAACAAACTGCACCAAACAAAAAAATTAAAAGAAAAATTGTCCAATTTTTGGTCCGGACCAAACGAGAGGACCAAATGACTTTAATAGTGTGAATATGACCACAGACGTCTAGGCCTTTTTTAGGGTGTATTCACACCAGGAAAGTCCTTTGGTCCACTTGTTTGGTCTGGACCAAATAGTGGACTTTATTATTTTCCTTTGGTGCAGTTTGCAAAGGGACTATAATTTATAAACAAAGCCACACAGGTGACGGTCATTGCTCCCATTGGACAGAAATGACCAGTCTTCTCACACCAGAAGTGAACCACACCAGAGTTTGTTTGGAAGCGGACAAAGACCACCTGGAAAATGGGTCTCAGTCCGGTTGCTTGATCCATGCCAGGGTTCCCATGAGTGTATTCACACCTGCCTAAAAGGTCCGGACCAACAGGGGAACTCTGGTCTGTTTAAAGTAGACCAAATGTGTTAGGTGTGAACACACCCTTAGAGAGGTGATCAGAAAAGGTTTTAATGCAATTGGCCCAGCTCTGTAAAAATGTTATCTTCACATGTGTGCAAAACAAATGTTCTTAACTGTGAACTAAAGCTGCTTCCTGCATTTGATTTGGGTTTTGAAATCAAACTTTCTTATAAAAACGGTGTCCTTGAAAATACCTGAACATTCATTGCATGTGTCTTTGACCTGACCGAGACAGCAGACGAGGCACCGCACCACCCCTGCCTTAGCGCCTCTGCCTCGTAAAAGATGGACAAGGCAATCGCGTTAAGGACATCCTCCAACTACTCCCTCAACCATTCAACAATGTCTTCACTCCAGGTCTTGAGTTCCCCTCCCAATCCAAGTACAACTCAGGACAGATCCGGCTTTCCATCTGGATCCTTCCCATAAACTGGGGCACCCTCCTGGAGTCAGGACTGGGGGGAAAAGCTTGCCCAAAACTCTGCCCAAATGAGAACCGAAGCTGGGTGATGGAAGATCACTGGACGTTGTAATTCAGTCAGTTCTGCAGACATTGTGCTAAAGGTTTGATTCGGCGGTAGCTGAGAGTGATTCACAACTCTTAGTGTGACATCTTACATCTCACTGTATATAATATTATTTAAAAACATATTAGAACTCTGTCAACATGAGATGATTTTAGTTTAAAGCTCAAAGATGGTGGGCAACTTGTATTCCTGGAACTCTAGGCCTTTAATTTAATGTGATTTTCCACATGTGAAGCTCATGTGTTCTTTTTTTATGAAGGGATCTGTTATCTGTTAACTTTGTGTCATCTCTGTTTATAATGATGAGTTGATATTAAAATATTTATTTACTAAAGAAACGGGACAGACTGCAGACCACTTCTGGTCTGGTCCATCTCAGCGTGGGGGGAACTCTGTGGTGACGTCAGCAGGACGTGATGAGAGGAGGACACACACACACACACACACACACACACACACACACACACAC
>NW_013952982.1:41687-44872 GCF_001266775.1 Austrofundulus limnaeus | reverse complement strand
AACCAACCAACCAACCAACCAACCAACCAACCAACCAGCCAACCATCCAACCAACCACCCAACCAACCAACCAACCAACCAATCAATCGTCCAATAGAATGTTGATCATTTCACTGAAGTTCGATCCAGAACCGCACAGAATTCTGGGGGATGTAGGCAGAGGAAAGGCTTTAGCTGCTCAACCTCTCACAGCCCAGATAAACAAGGTTGGTGGCATCAGCCATCTCACTCTATGTTCAACTAACAACAACCTGCTGCTATGCAACATGCGCAGTAGCAGTGACATGTTTCACCACCGTGCCTCATAATAAAAAAGAACAATGTGGAGTGACAGGAGAAAAGGATGCAACAGCTCAAGAAGAAATTGTGGAAAAAAGAGGAAAGGTCACATCATCAGTTTGGCAGTATCAATAGTTATCGATATCAACTAAAACACATATTGTGAATAGCCTACATTTTTCAGCCACCCAGCCCTTCAAAGTAATAAATGTTAGAATTTAGTATTTTGTGGATAAAAGTGCATTGAACTGGACTGAATATCACTGCACTAGAAAGTGTCTGTAATTTCAGCAAACATGGGAAAAAAGATAATTAATTTTTATTAAAAATGTATTTCATAACCAGTGCTGTTGTTTTCAAAGACTACAGGGTTATGATAAATGAAACCTTATTTGTTTGTTGATCCTAAGTCAATAAAGTTAAACAGATTTTATTCAACTCAACATTGTGTAAAATTATATATCTACAAAATGCAAACACACACACACACACACACACACACATTATTTATTTATTTATTTATTTATTACTAAAATAATTTTTAGTAATAATTTGTCGTCGTACAGAGCACAGTGAAATTACAGTTCAGAACACCCATTCAGAAGAAGACAGAACATAAACATAGGAGAACAGGTGCTCTGGGTCATGCAGCCCCTGACCCTGCAGACAGCAAGGGTCATCTTCATGAAGACATCATGAGGAGGTGCTACCCTTAACAAAAAACTAAAAACCACACAAGGACAGATGAGGGGGAAAAAAATCAACAATAACAATAATTTTCAACATAATAAACAAAGAACGGACATGAAATTATTCAATTTATTATCATTATTTTCTTATTTGCCCGCTTTAAAGACTATTAAAAACATATCTCCCTATCTTATGTTCAACAAAGAAAAAATTTTATAAGCAATTTTTTTTCTTTTACTGATTCATAAATGTTTTCATTTTTTATTCCTTTAAACGTTTTAATTTATTTCCTGGCTCAGCCGCTGCTTTCGTTTATCGTTTTTCTTTTATCTCATTTTGCTTTATCTATAAAAAATCAAACTTTCATTCTGTTTAAAAAGTGTACTTATTTTCAATACTTGTGGGGAAAACAACAGAAGATAAAAATAAATCAGTTTATTGTTCATTTTAAACAGAAACCTCTTTATTTAACTCAACTGTTTAAGTTATTTATGTTCTTTTCCCCGACTTAAAACATAATTATTTTCAATCTATCTTCACTTACTTGGTAGTCTTTTAGAAATTTGTCATGGATTTTAAAAAAAAAAAGTTTGTTTTTGGTGAATTGGAGAGAATTACTGTCGGAAAACGTCAGGAATAAAACAAGATTCAGACCAACAATCTTTGCATTTAAACAAGTTTTAGGGAAAAAAATCAAATCATCTCATTGTAGTACTAAAATAACACTGTACATTTATACTATCTACTGTATTTGCCTTCTGTTAAAATAAAAGCTCCCATAATTGTTCCATGCAAAAATCTGGACATGGCAACTTCTTAAAACAGATTTAAAATCAAAACATTTCTCTGGTTTGTGTGATTTTTTTTTGCTCCAAGGGGACGTTGTCCTGAATCTGTTTAATCACCTGCCAACAAGATGAAAAAAATATAAATAATAATAATTGAACCATTGAATCTTAACCACATCTGGTTTTATTGAATTTATTTTAACTAGAATTTTGTTCAAATCCATAACAGACATTTTATTGTATTAAAGTTGCATTTTCACCTCACATCACTAAATAATTGATCTGTGAAAAACATGGCTGAATGTGTTGTTCAATAAGCAGTCCTGTGCTACTCTGAGGTTTCCACTAGAAAGTAGAATAACGAGTGTGAAACGTTAAAAATGGGCCACATGTCCCACCAGGCAAGCAGTTTTCTTTATAAAAACCTTTCATTCCAAAGCTGCTTCCTCATGTTCAGATCACATTTCTATACAGTTTATTTGCAGTTACAAAACTGGGCACAAAGGAAAAAGAAATATTTCTAAATGTGGGTCAAATAACCATGTTCTTTATTTTTATGTGTTGCTGTGGAGAACGTCCACCAGACCAAACCAGTGTCGTATTTTCTTTTGAAACTTTAATTTGATCATCAGAAGGCCTCATTGGGACTAAAACAGCCACACATTTCTTTGGGTTCAAAAAGTCTGTTTTTATGTTGTCATTAAAAATGGAAGTTGTTAACACATCCTTAAAAAAGGTGTTTTAATATATTTTAACTTGGTCAGAATTTGTGTAAATACTCCAGTGAACTGTTTGTCACTTTACTGTTCTTTTAACAGGTTAATCATTCACATCGAAACCCATTATAAACTCATTTTTAATCCCATATTTATGATATTGTGCAGTTTTTTTTTTTTTTACCTCTACACCAGGGGTCCCCAAACTTTTCCCTGTAAGAGCCACATAACTTTTCCCTTCTCTGGTGGGGGGCCGGAGTCAGTTTGTAACAGAAAAAGTGTGACTATTGCAGGAGTGCCTAAATGTAAAAAAAATATTGTTTTCCAGAAAGCACAATCAAATAACCCTCTCTGGGTTCTTCACAGTATGTATTCTGCTGAGCTAAACAGTCCACTTTTTAGCTTTGAGAGTTTGTTTGCTCGCATTTGGCCTTGCAAGCTTTCATACTTGTCTTTGTGACGGGATTCATAGTGTCGCCGCAGATTGTATTCTTTGGATACCGCCACCGGCTCTTTACAGATGAACAAAAAAATAATCGTTTGTCCACTGCAGCTTAAATGCCCTGCATTCTGAATCAATTTTTCTCTTACCTAATCTTTTCATCATTATTCCGTTCTCTCTTTGAGAGGGGCGGGTTTAGGATTTTTTTCTGGGGGTTGCCAGATAGGGGCACAGACCGCTGAAGGGTGGAACAGAACGTCACGTTATATG
>NW_013952982.1:38652-40943 GCF_001266775.1 Austrofundulus limnaeus | reverse complement strand
TCTCCCCTCTGGTCTGGGAACGTCTCAGAGTCCCCCAGGACGAGCTGGAAGGTGTCGCTGGGGAGAGGGAGGTCTGGGCCTCCCTTCTGAAGCTGCTGCCCCCGCGACCCGACCCCGGATAGGCGGAAGAAAATGGATGGATGGATGGATGGATATATGAAAAAAAAAACCTAAATGCTCTCTGGTATTGTTCTGGGGGCCGGACCAAATGGGGAGGCGGGCCGTAGTTTGGGGACCACTGGTCTACACTACATACGTTTTTTACAGCTTTACACCAGGTGGCGCTCTACTTTCACATTTGCGTAAAGGTTGCTGCAGCTAACCGGGAAAATAAAGCTCCTTTGTGGTTGAAGGTTTTTGTTCATTTCATCCTTTGAGTTCAGATGTAAAGAGCCAAAACATCCCTGCGTTATGCACGAGTAAATATTTAGTACAAAACCGTGGATCCACTTTCAGGCAGCCTGAAGAATGAGTCCTGCCTGCTTGAAGGTGGCTGACTGAAAACAAGGCGTCGTTGGTTGATAGACCGGGCTGCCGGGTCCCAGACTAGTCGGTAAAAGTAAAAAATTCTGAAATGCAAACTGCTTAGAAGAAAATAAATAAATATATATTTAAAAGAAAAGAACTGCGACTGACTCGATCAAAAACAGGGTCTCATTCCCAACTGACTTGGCGGAGCACTGTTGAAGGAATTACAAAAACAGGATTTAATAAATAATTAAAATCCCCAAAAAATATTTAGGTGTCCTAAAGGGGGAAAATAAATAAACAATAAAATAAATTTAAGTGAAATAAATAAATTGTCACTTTTGAAAATAACTAAATTGTGATTTATAGAACTGACGATCCTTACCATCCCTCATGTGGGAGAGGAGTGAGAATAATCTACCTGACAATAACTCACATAAACATAAAATTAGAATTTTAGCTCCCTGGATCATGGGAAGCAAAATGTCGTTAACTACAGAAAATACAAATTATTTTATTTTATATTTTGACATATTTCTGCAGTCACTGATGGAAAAACTTCCACAGTGTCATCCAGATTTAATCCCGGAATTAAGCGTTCAGATGCTCTACAGATTATGTTTACAGTTTATACAAATTGCTTCATCTTCACATCCCTGCTGGTTATGAAATAAACTAGTTGCTACATCTTTGTTTCTGAAAGCTTTTCCACATGGAGAAAACAAATAAAAATAAACATGTTTATTTTAGTTTATTTACTACACTTCGTAGAGTGTATGAAAAGCTTTATAAACTGGTTTATTTTACATCTACAACCCCAATTCCTGTTGTTGTTAAACATAAATAAAAACTGAATATGATGATTTGCTAATCCTTTCCAACCTATTTTAAATTGAATAGAGTACAAATACAAGATATGTAATATTCAAACTGATTCAAACACTTTTTTTTTTTTTGCAAATACATATTCACTCGTTTTGAATTTGATGCTGCAACATGTTCTAATAAATCTGGGACATTTTCATGTTTCCCTCTGTGCTCCATCAGCTTTACAACACTCAGTAACTGTTTGTTAACTGAGGACACTGTTGAAGCTTTGTAGCTGGATTTCTTTCCATTCTTGCTTGTTGAACAAGTTCAGTTTCTCAGCAGGAGACAGGTGTGGACTGCAGGCAGGTCAGTCTAGTTCCTGCACTGTTTAACTATGAAGCCAAGCTGCTGAAACACGGGCAGAATGTGTCTTCATTGTCTTGCTGAAATCAGCAGGACGTCCCTGAAAAAGACGTGGTTTGGATGGCAGCATATGTTGCTCCAAAACCAGAATGTAGCTTTCAGCATTAATGGAGCCTTCACAGATGTGACAGTTACATTAATACACCCCCATACCATCAGAGAGGCTGGCTTTTGAACTTTGCGCTGAAAACAATCCGTACTGCTTGAGGGATCACAGACATTCAATGTTGGTTTTCAGCCTTGCTGCTTACTTGCAAAAATTGTCTAAATTCTCTGAATCTTTTGACAATTTTATGGACTGTCGATGATGAAATCACTAAATTCATTGCAACGCTGAAAAACATTGGGCCTCATGCAAGAACATGTTCGTATTCTTATCCTAAATTTCTCTTACTTTTGTTCGTACAAAGGGTTCGTACGAACATGTCACGTCAGATTCAACAAACTCTTCTATCTTCAGGAAAAGTGTGTAAATGAGCTGCGTAAATTTCACCTGTTCACCAGACGGACTTCAATCTCTGAACTTGTAAAGTTCTTCTTTTTTATAATTATCGCTGTCATTTCTCATGAATGAATGAACACTTCCTGAT
>NW_013952982.1:35441-37499 GCF_001266775.1 Austrofundulus limnaeus | reverse complement strand
ATCAGGAAGTGTTCATTCATTCATGAGAAATGACAGCGATAATTATAAAAAAGAAGAACTTTACAAGTTCAGAGATTGAAGTCCGTCTGGTGAACAGGTGAAATTTACGCAGCTCATTTACACACTTTTCCTGAAGATAGAAGAGTTTGTTGAATCTGACGTGACATGTTCGTACGAACCCTTTGTACGAACAAAAGTAAGAGAAATTTAGGATAAGAATACGAACATGTTCTTGCATGAGGCCCTATGTTCTTAAACTGTTGGACTATTTGCTCACACGTAAAAAAAAAAAGCTTGTGAATGACTGAGCCTTTCAGGGATGCTCCCTTAATACCCATTCATGACTCTCACCTGTTTCTAATGAAGCTGTTCACCTGTGGAATGATCCAAACAGGTGGTTTTTGAGCATTCCTCAACTTAACCAGTCTTTTGTTGGACCTGTCCTAGCTTTTTCAAAAGGGTTGTGGCATCAAATTCAAAATAAGTGAATTTGTGTAAGGAACTAATAAAGTTTATCAATTTGAACATTAAATACAGTATTTTGTCTTTGCAGGGTATTCAGTTGAATATAGGTTGAAAAGGATTTGCAAATCATCATATTCTGTTTTTATTAATGTTTTACGCAATGTCCCAACTTCATTGGATTTAGAGTTGTACCTAAAGGAAATCCAAATTGACCAAAAATCACCATATAGTTCTGTCTCACATTCTGTCTCTGCCTACATGTAATGTATCAGACAGGACTTTAATATTTTTTACACATCCAAAAATATGAAACAGTAATCTTGCTGTAAAAATAGGAATAAATCAACTTTTTGCTGGTATTTGGACAATGTTACTGGCAAATAAATCATTCTTTAATTTAAAAACTTTTGTCATTTTTTCTCTGTTATTTATTTATGCATATATTTATTTATTTAAGTAATTTTTATTTTGTTTATTTATTTATTTGTGGCATGAATTTATCTGGATTGTTTTAAGTCATGTGAGCTTGATGGAAGCAGATCAGCTGAGAGCTGCGCTGACTTACGTAATTATCAAAGTCACATTTACTGCTCTGCTCTGAGTCTCCACCTGACTCCTGGGGTAAACAGGAGCGTATCTGTGGACACATCTCCCCAAAAACATGTTCCTGCTGAGGTTTGGTTTAAGATGAGAGGTTTTTCAGGAATAAAGGTAATACCAGTCTAAGTTCTGCAGCTGCATGTTTAATTATAAATGACCTGAGCCAGACTTTGTCGTACAAATGCTTTTATATGTTTTGAGTAATAGACTGTAAAAAGAAATCATAAAAACATTATGAAATGGATAAACAAATGATGCAAAGGTTAACTATAACAGCGTTCACACATTTCTTCTTGATTTCATTAATAATTCTTCACAAAAGCATTGAATTTGTTCTCAGTGTTTCATGTGAAACACAAACAGAAAGCTTTCTGCTCTCACAGCATCTGAAGCAGAAATTCAGCGTTTGTTCCGCAGCTGCTCATCCTCATCTCATGCAGATGTTTCTAAAAAAAGTCTTTGCTGGTGCTGAAAGAGGAAAATCCAGCAGCTGCTCGTTGAAATTCATCAGTCAGGACTCAAACAGACTCTGCTGAGCAGGTGCTTGTTTTCAAAGCTGCTGCAGACACTTGTTCTGTAAAGACATGTGGTCTGTCACTTCTTATTAGATCAAGATGGAGGAAACAACAGGACAGAGCTTTTTCTTCTTCAGTAACAAAGACGTAGTTTAGGAAGTTATGTTAGGAGTATTTTATTTGGAAAAACTTTAATAAAGAAAAACTGCAGAGCAGACTACTTCCTCTTATTTTCGCTTCTCTACCTGCTCACTAACTCATTTAGATCTCAGAGACAAACCACAGTGTAAAGCAGGGCTATTCAACTAAACTGCTCCGGGGGCCACAGTTACTGCAGGTCAACAGCTGAGGGGCCGAACATCCAGCAATTAAAGTTATTATGTAAATAAACCATCCATCCATCCATCCATCCATTTTCTTCCGCCTATCCGGGGTCGGGTCGCGGGGGCAGCAGCTTCAGAAGGGAGGCCCAGACCTC
>NW_013952982.1:30552-32226 GCF_001266775.1 Austrofundulus limnaeus | reverse complement strand
GTGCCCCACCTCCAGGCCTGGCTCCAGAGGGGGGCCCCGGTGACCCGCGTCCGGGCGACGCCAAGTAAACCAAGTTTTACAAAGATCTGTTACCTTTGAATTATTTTGTTGCATTTAATCATGAATACAACATACAGAACCCTATAAAGTAGTGATTATTAAACAATATAAAAAAGAACACATTATGCCTCCTATTTGACACAAATATTATTTTGACATCTCTGACTTGCCAAATTTTAAACCAATTTTATTTTTACTTTCATCATTTTATCTTCAACTGTTTGTAATTTTAACTGTCTTGAGTGTTTATAGAAATGGTTTTTACCAGCTTGTAGACAAGATTCTGACGTTTCTGTAGATCAAACAACATGTCTATGTTGAACTAAAAGAACTCAGTAATTAAAGTAGAAAACCAGAGGTTTGGGCTTATGAGATGAATGAACCAATTGGCGGGCCGAACTTTGGTCACTCCAGCCCACGGGCCGCCAGTTGAATAGCTCTGGTGTAAAGAGTTTACCTGAAGAGTCCTCAGAATCCAAGTTAATTCTTATTTATTTCAATAAATCAAGCTGACATTTATTATAATCATGAACACATTACAGTATATTTGAATGAAAGAGAAAATCATCAAATAAAGAAAAAAACTCAAACAGTAAGCAGCAAATAGCTGCAGAGGATGTAAGTGACCTAGAATAAACTAGAAGCACTCGGAGAGTGCAAACCTCTGTCAAGACCAATTTCCCCATCCTTTAATGGAGTTAATGCACAAAAGCAGTGATGGAAACAGGGCAGTATGCACAGGATTTCTTCTCGGTGGAGTCCACTGTGAAAAAAATAATACAAAAAAGTCAGACTTGTCACCCAACGTTATTCATCGTCAAACTGGTGTCGGATTAAGCTCCTAAGTTTTCATCAGTCACATTCCACCATGTAAAACATCTGTTTTATCCCCTTTTATGAGTTTGTAATGGTTTGACTCTCTTTATAAAGTGCTTCCTGGTACAGTCGGCTCATGAAGCGAGTGTTTTTTATTTTATTTTTTATTTATTATTATTTTTATTTAAGCAAGTGATTGAAGCAAAATACAGCGAGTGAGTGCTTTCAGCACAAACACTTCCATGAGCTTCAGAGCAATCACACAGTAAAGTTCTTATGTGGAGGGCTACCTGACAAGGTTGATCAGCTGTTCCGGACAGTGCAGGTTTGGCTCGGCTGCAGCGGGACCCTCCTCCCGCTGTCAGTGTCCTGTTATTCCCGTAACGTGAAGAGAATCACATTTCTTTTTCTACGTCTCCAGACAGCAGTAACATCACCAGAAGTAGTTGATAACAGAATAATCACAACTTTCCTGATAGTAGACATACTGGGATGTGTAGTCCCAGCGAGTTTACGACTTGTACTTCCTGTTTCCTACAGGCATGCGTCTGATGTAATGACACTGCGTAGCCCTGCTGATTCACTTGAATTGAAATTTAAAAAATTACTGTATCTGCATCGTGATCCAGAACATCACCAAAATTTTGTGGTGTGTTCCTTGGGCCAGTACCCACATGTGGTAAAAATGTCATGACAATCCGTCCACAAGTTTTTGAGTAATTTTGTCCACAGACAGACAGAAAACATTACCTCCTCCCTTAATAATACAGATTGGAAAAACTCTCAGAGCTCAGATTC
>NW_013952982.1:25880-29899 GCF_001266775.1 Austrofundulus limnaeus | reverse complement strand
TCTCTCAGGTGTCAAAAACCTTTGATAATTCCAACCTTGATGTCTACCAGCAGCTTCAGGGCTAGTGATGTTTCAAGTGGTAAGATTATGAGCTTTAAGAAGTAAAATTATCCCAGCTACAATGACAGACAACAAATATTACATTTATAGTTTTACAACTAAAACCGTTTTTGACACCGACACCGCAGTTTGTCCTTCATGAGCCTTCGTAGACAAGATGGCGGTGCAAGATGGCGGCTGCCTGTAGTGGCGACCCGCAACCATGGAGATATAAACAGCTTTTTATAAGGTAAAAATAATAAAACAAGGTCTTTGTCTGCAAAGATTAGACATGTTTTTTATTATTGTCATTAGTGATTATCTCAATTTCGGCTAAAAGATTTGACAAAATTCTACACACTGTCTTTAATGCAAATCAAACAACAAAACTGCTAAAAACTGTAAAAGTAGATTCAGTCACTGTTGATGAGGAGCAGCCATGTTGAAACGATGAAGTCAAGCGAGGTCAGGTATGATCATGTTTCTGACTGGAAACAACATCAGGGGGTGTTCCAATTCATATTTCCAACTCAGAAGTCTGAAATTCCAACCTCAGAGCATCATCATCATCTCTGCTCTGCTGAGGAGCTGCTGCATGAAACTTATAAAGAAAAGATTCATAAATGAGCTGCTGTGCTGAGTTCATCTTGACTTCTTCACACAAAATCTCTCAGAAATGTTTTGTTCTTCATGATAAATTTAAAACTTCTACCAGTTAATAACAGGAATAAAGACTTTCCCCCCTCAAACTCTCAATAATTAACAGAAAAGCTGACAGTTCTGTCTGTTGTTGCTGTTTGCTGTGACTTCTACCCTGCAGCTACTCTGACAACACAACCTTTAACCTAAAGACCAGGAGGAGTTTCTGTGAGGTAAAGAGGAGTCGGACAGAATCCGATTCACACATCATTGTAAAAACACAAACTGAATATTTTCTATTAAAAACTTTATTTAATGACAGAAAACTTCAAATGACCTAATTCTATCAAATTATTCAAGTGATCCATAAATGAGTTATATATATATATATATATATATATATATATATTAAAAAAACCTTAAAGTACATGTGACTCTCGTCTGGCCTGCTAGGGACCCCCCACCCCCTATTTTATTTTATTTTACTTCATATGGAAATGGTTTCTCATATCAATAAATAAATTCAAAGGTCAAAGGATAATGCTTCTCCTGCCTCTGAGCAGCTGGCTTTAAGTAACTGAGCCTTTTAGTTGGATAGTACTAATGTCATGAAATAAGCTGTTTTAAAGCAGAATTGACCATAAACTACATCTCCCATAAAGCATGTTGATTATACATGGGAATTCCCTGTAGGAAAGTGGGAGAGTTCAGAATTCAAGAGGGCAGCTACTCACTACAGCTCATCAGTGAGTAAAACTCTTACTTTTAGTACCGTAACGTTCATGTGGCCCTCAGTGAAAATGAAACTGAAACCCCTGCCTTAAATATGAGAGGTTTGGGTTTAAAAACTGATTATTTACATTTTGATACAAATAATTTCAAGTTCTTTATAATTCAAGTCAAGTAACAGTGAAACCAAACCTTTATTCTGAAGGGTTTCTGTTTGTCCTGTGGATACCAACATTTAAACTGAACTTCTGTCACAGGACTGCTGATAATTTAACCGTCCACTGCTGTTGGACTAAAAATAGTAACTGTATAAAGACATAACCTCACATTTAAAGGGCGTTGCCACCATCTTTGTTCTCCAGCTTTGATCCGAGTCGCCGTCGCTCTATGCTCTGCTGCAGCAAGAATTTTATTATTTTATCAAGAAGTTATTGTCCATTCAGACAATGTCATGTTGATGAAAGCAAGTCACAATTCTTTATCATTAGCCTTTAAAGGCAGTAATTAAGGAGATTAAACAGTGCCTTTGTGTTCTGGAATGAGATTATTTTGCAGGATTCAGTTTGCAAAGGTTTATTTTTGGCATTTCAGCCTCTTTGATTTTATTCATAATTAAGTATGGAGTCTCCCAGATGTGTGTATTTAGCATGTTAGCTGCATTAATCTGTGTTCAATAGAAGTGACAAACATGTTCGATGTTTCCTGTTAACAATGTTAGAGTTGTCAGTGAAACCAGACAAGGATTTTTCTTTGCTCCACTTATGCTTGAAGCCAGGACCTCCTGTGTTAAACAGTTGTGATAACCACTACACCAGGGAACCAATCAAATGCATATAATATAAAAGTTTTAAGACTTTCCTACAGTTTAACTTCTTTAGGTTTTCCTCCAATCCGTAAAAGGAATCTGCAACTAAAACGTTTCTTTTCTGACGGGGTATAATTAGAGGCCCAGTAGTCCTTGGAGGAATGTTTTAACCCATCAGTTTTAGAGCTGCAAGCTGCAGAAAATGCAAGAAAACTCAGTCAGTTTGATCCCAACAGAAGAACTCTTTCTCTAAACTTCTGATAAAACTTGAGATGTTAACTAAAAAGTAGCATAAGAAACCAAATATAAAGTTAATAGTTGCCCCTGAAATTTCTTAAAAGCCTTTCAACATTTTTATTTTTATTTTTTGTAATGGTGTCAAAGCAAAAGTAAGAACCAGAGAAAGACATCGGATGCCCTAGTTTTCAAAATAAAAGCCCCAGTGTCTGGAAATATTTAAAGGCAGAAACCACATATTTTTTTCCCCACTGGTGGAACAAAGACTGAAGCAGATTTTTAAAAGAACAATATTCATAAATGAATAGAAGAGATCTCGTTGTGCTTTCATGGGAGTTTTTATTTAAATAATGGTGTTTTGAAATGTAGAAAAAAGTAAAAGAAAATAAGTTGCTGCAGCCATCCCCTGTTGAGCTGAATATTTGAATACAACTGGGCCAAAACAGGAAAAAATATATAAAGAAGTAGTTAAACTGCAAAAGATTTGCAGAAAATAAGAACACAAAACAATACTCTGAATCAGCATTCACACAATAAAGTAAAAGCTAAAAATCACATTTTTGAAATAACCTGTAGAATTCAGTCATTGTCTTGAAGAAGTTTCTTCACTGAACACAGTTATAAGATGAAATAGTTCCTTCACGACAACTTGGACTGAGTTTCTTGTGTTTTTGTTTGTTTGTTTTTGTTGGCTTCAGAGGCTCATTAATGTCACAACATAATCATTTGATGAATCCAACATGTTGCTGAGCTGTCAAAGATCTGCGTGTCTCGTAGAAAGACGCGTCTTTAATGATCCCCTGCTGCTGTTGCTGTTCATGTCGTCAGACTTGCTTTCCTCAGTCTGACCCCGCTGACCTCTTTTAATGGGAGCTGCTCTAGTTTTTTCCCTCCTCTCCTCTACAGTCCTGTCTGTCATGAGTCAGGTCCTGTGTGGAGAGGGAAGGATCCATGGCTCTATTGATGACAGTTCATCAGCATGCAGGGGGGCTGCAGCCGTCACCACAGTGTCTAAACGCTGAGGTTTCACCTCAGCAGCTTCTCCATCACTCTCTGCCTCACACGTGTTCAGTCAGGATGTGCTTTAATAACTCTTTCATTTAGCTTAAAGTCACTTATGCCAATGAGTGAAATCAACGGGATTGCTTTATGTGTCAGCCCGTCTTATTATTCTATTCTGATAATATCTGTAAAAATTCAGTTTATTGTGATTAAATTATAATTCCCCTGCTTAGATGAAGATCAGAGTTGTAAAGAAACTAAGTACAAATACTTCTTTACTGTACTTAAGTAGAATTTTTGGGTATCTGTACTTTACTTGAGTAATTATTTTCAGCCTACCTTTTACTTCTGCTTCTTACATTTTCACACAGTTATCTGTACTTTCTACTTATTGCATTTTTAAAAAAGGTAAGAAGTAGAAAGTCATTTCTCCTATTTCATTGCAGCTTGTTGTTAAAAAATATTGGGCCTCATGCAAGAACCGTTCGTACGCACAGATTTGATCTTAAATTGTGCGTACGAGTGATTTAGGAGAATTTGTGGCATTCACCAATGTTTTCGTATTCTA
>NW_013952982.1:23314-24555 GCF_001266775.1 Austrofundulus limnaeus | reverse complement strand
GGTGTAGTGCATCCTAATTTTTTTAAAATTTATATTTTTATATGACAATATAGCATTTTGGCCTTTAGAAAAACATTTGTTGAGGGTATCAACTCCCAATAAATGTTATTTTGTGAAGTTTAGCCACTCGTTTTTACTCAATACTTTTATTTTTAATACTTAAGTATATTTTATGTCAGAAATTTACTTTTGATACTTATGTACAAAATATATTAGATACTTTAAGACTTTTACTCAAGTAATATTCTTAAAGGAGCCATGAACTTTTACCAAAGTAAATTTATGGTAAGATACTTGTACTTTTACTCAAGTATTACCTTGAGGTACTTTATACAACACTGGATGAGATGCAGGAAGTATACATAGAAACATATTTCTTTTTTACTAAAACCCATTGTGCACAACATGAAAACAGAAGACAAGAGTTGTTACAATTTGAACGTAGCCACATCTGTTCCCAGCTTTATTGTCACAGCTGCAGCCACTTCTCCCATCTGCCCTCAGTCCATGAATCAATTTCACCCCACACACCAGTGCATATTACACCATTGTGCATTAAGCATGTCTGATCCAGTCTAGTCTTGTGAAAAATCATATTGTGTGCAATTATTCGTCAGAAAAAGTGTCACCGATCAATATTTGCCACTTAGTGTGTGTGATGGTGATGCATGCAATGCATTCTCACTATGAATATGAGCCCATAACATAACAAGAATGGCACAAAGCGGGTCGGTGCGGCTCGTTCCTAAACAAGGCTCAGCTTCTGTTTTATAGAACTTGTTTGGCTTCATAAGCTCAGACATTGTGCAGATCTGGGCCATTTGCAAGCTGTGCAACAGCAAAGTGAAGACAGCACACACTCAGAGCCGGCTCTTGGCATAGGCGAACTGGGCGGTTGCCTAGAGCGCCATCTGCTGCAGGGGGCGCCAAACTGCAGAAGAAAAAAGTAATTATTTGTAATTCCCGGTTGTAACTCTGCTCAGCGCCCCTTTCAGCCTCGCTGAGGATGTGAGAGTGCCCGCTGTGAAGCAGGAGGAATGGAGAGTGCAAAAAGTTCAAAACTTAATTCTACCGGCAGACAGTGGTGGACAAAGTACTCAACTCTAGTACTTGAGTAAAAGTATTGATACTCATGGTCAAATCTACTCCACTACAAGTAAAAGTTACTCAGTCAAAAATCTACTCAAGTAAAAGTACTGAAGTACTTACTTTTGAAAATACTTAAGTATTCAGAAGTACAT
>NW_013952982.1:20376-22499 GCF_001266775.1 Austrofundulus limnaeus | reverse complement strand
GAAATGTAGTGGAGTAAAAGTAAAAAGTTCCCAAATAAATAACTACTCAAGTAAAGTAAAGATACTCAAAAAATGTACTTAATTACAGTAATAAAGTAAAAGTACTTTGTTACTGTCCACCACTGCCGGCAGAACAGGTTGAAAGATGGCTATTAAATGTTATTTGTTGTTTTTTTAAATCACCCTACAGGCTCTGACATGTTAGACAAATTTGAAAATGAGGTTTTGAAAAAATCCGTAAGACTTGAAAAATCCGTGAAATTGCCCTATTCGTCCGTATACCTGCAAAATGACGTAAAATCCTTCTAACTTAAAGACAATCCGTAAGTTGACATGCATGTTGTTATTTATTTGCTTTCTGGGTAAGCAAATAAATCTAAGTTTACCATAGTACCTTACACTGTCAAAATTGTTTTTAGGGGTTCAAATTGGGGTGGGTAGGGCACCAAAATGGCTAGAGCCAGCACTGCACACCTTAACACTATAAACTTGTTTAATCACCTGAAACATTGCCATACACTGGAGTACAAGGAAAGCCAGAAAATGTGGACCGAGGCCACGTCGGCTGCAACAAACTCTCCTCCAGGTTAAGATGGAAACAAATCTACTCAGCTGAGAATCCACAACGCTCTCAGTCAGTCTGTCCTGCTGAGCAGCAAATGAAGCTGAAATGAGATAACGTGGGGAAGGCGGGTAAAATGTAGTTAGTTTGACTGATGATTTGCAAGCTGATTTATCAAAGGTCAGCCTGTGTAAAATAACATGTAAACTTGATGGGCTGCAAAGCTCATTTATAAACAGTGTGCAGAGAGGACTGTCTCTCAAATGAGTAAACAGCACTTAGTAAACCCATTTAGCATGTTTGCCTTCATTAATACACAAAATATATGATGACTATCAGAATGTGTAAAAACATAGTGGGAGGAGGAAAAGCAGATATCATTTAGCACTGTAGTGTTAGCTGAAGGTTATTGACCTCTGTGTTACGTTTGGTGCGAGGAATGAACCAGGTCTGGACGGAGGATGAAGTTGTGATAAAAATATTTATTTAAGAAAATTAAAGAGCTGACAGGGGAGCAAAAAGAAATCAAAACACTAAGGAGCCATGGGGAACACAAGGACAACGAAACAGGAGGCAAAGCCATGTTATGATCCAGCGGAGAATGAACAGAAGTGAAGAGTATGTAAGCACACAGAGGAATAGAGAAAATGAACAACAGCTGAGGGAAACTAATTAGATAACAACTGACAGGTGCGTGAGGACTGAGGAGGAAATGACAAACAGCTGAGGAGAAGACGACATAATGACAACAAGGAAACACAAGAGGGAGGTAGAACACAGGACAACAAAACACACATCCTCACACGCTGTCCTGTAAAACTCCATTCCACACTGCATTTTCTTGCGTCTGGATTATTTGCCTCATGAGAGCCTATAAAAAAATTCTCATTTCAACAGGGTGGTCCGCGGCACTTTTACACCAGTTATCCTTTGTATTCTCAATCTTTGTAAATTGTGTGCAACATGCCCACTAAAAGCACAGCCGTTTTCTTTCTTTGTCCAGCAATTTAACGCTCATTTGTTAACTTGAGAAATCAGCCCCTTAGAGTCAAAAACATGCAAATGTCATCTATTAAATAGACTGTACTTATTTAGCTCCCTTTTATCCAACCAGAATACACTACGGAAGCTAAGAGTGCCCATTTTCTGCATATCTTTATTTTCCATGTTTTTCTTGTGATGACGACATATTACAGTGTTATCAAAAATAACGAGGACCATTTTTTCAAGATAAGTTCATTTCCTGATGGTTCATTTAGATACCATGGAGATGGCCAGGGGTCTTCTTTATAAAAGATTGCGTGGAAACCATACTAAAAGTGAACGTACGGCCAAAAGGCAGAAATGGCGTACGCCAAAATTTTTTTTTCAGATTTATAAAACCGTACGTACGCATGTTTCTGCGCATCTTTCCTTTATAAATCACAGCCGCACGTCAGAGTKTGCGCACGAGGTCCCGCCTCAGGTTCTACCCTCTACACGCGCACACTCAACCATAAACAGTCAATGAAAAGTACCTCATGAATGTTAAGATGTATTTAAATCAGTCAGCTGATCAATG
>NW_013952982.1:15449-19752 GCF_001266775.1 Austrofundulus limnaeus | reverse complement strand
TTGTTTGACTGAAGTTCGGTCCGTTAGGGCTGCAGCTGCCCCGCTGCCTTTCTGGCACCGCACATTTTCACGTCAAGTTTGGATTTTATAAATCACAACCTTGGCGTAAAAAGTGGCGTACGCAAGTTTCTGGGCTCAAATTGTGCGTACGCCAGTTTTATAAATCCGACCCCAGAACTGGCGTGAGGCACCGCACATTTTCACGTCAAGTTTGGATTTTATAAATCACAACCTTGGCGTAAAAAGTGGCGTACGCAAGTTTCTGGGCTCAAATTGTGCGTACGCCAGTTTTATAAATCTGACCCCAGGTCCCCTCAACTGATCATTTATGTGATTTACTATCCATTTATTTACTGTTATTTAACCGGGTAAATCCCACTGAGATTGCAGATCTCTTTTGCAAGGGCAGCCTGGGCCTGAAGGCAACCTAATTTTGTCATGTTTGTATTATTACACAGACTGAAATTTGTTTGTCTTGTACAGATAACTTTCATATCAGCCCTTTTGAGGGCTGGACCAACTGCAGATAATCAGACATTGTGATGTAATGAATATCACTTTAGATATAGAATAAATATATAGCTATTAAACTTTATGGGTGACCAGCTGAGGGAATCGGGCCATCTCTATGATTACTGAATGATGCACAAGTAAACAATACCTTGTTATCTCGAGAAAATGCTCCTTGTTATTTCATGATAATATGTCAGAGAAAACCATGGAAAATAATTATATGCAGAAAATGTCCGCTCTCTCTCATGCAAGTTGTTATCAACTAAATCTCACAATTGATTGTGATCTCTTTTTTGCCAATATTGCCCAATCTTAGGCTTGATGTTCTGTGTTCTCTTTGTTTTTCCTTGAAGATTGAATAAAATTGAAAGTAATGATGTTGTGCAAAGTACTGTATTATTACAACAGTTATTTTAACAATATAGGGCAGGTGTTACTGATAGCAATGTGTCCTTTCCATATTAATAAAGATGAATAAAGTTAGATTAAATCTCTATGGTCTGTCCCTTTTGATTCTGTACTAAAGAAATATGGTGATGTTTGATAAAAAAAATTACTCATGGCCACACATAACATATGGCTTCGCAATATTAACATGTGTCCATGCATTATTAATGCGTGGCCACAATTTGAGCAGTGCGTACAGTGTGATACAGACATTGTTGGAGTCTATTTTTGAATATGTTGCTTTTGTTTTGAACTGTTCAAATGTATTTAATTTATTATTATTATCATTAATTAGTGTATGTTAATATAAACGGTTCATTGTTCATAGAAACTATTTATGAGATGACAATGAACACACTAGTTTCATACATGTCAAGTTTTACAGGCTGTCCATAAATTACATGGATATTCTTCTGTTTTGCAGGTGTAAAAGCGTACAGGGCAATCTCAAAGGTTTTTACAACATGTAGAATGTAAAAATGAAATATAAAAGCAACTATAAATAACATTGCATAACTGACAGTCCACTTTCAACACCCCCACATGGGACTAACAGATTTTGTTGTGATTTTTGAGGATCAAGATACAGCTAAATGTCCTGAGGGGATTTTTTTACTGTATTTCTGAACGCAACATCATTTCAACTATAAGTGTTGAGCTTCAAAAATAGAAAATGAAGCTTTTTGGAGAAATATAGTTTTAGTCATCAGCTGTGCCTTATAGCTAAAACATATGATGTTGAAAATTACTTCATGCTTAACATAATTGACTGAAGTATTCATTCATGCATAAATTAAAATCCTGTCTTAAAACAAAAAGACGTGTCCATGTAAACAATCAACAGTGTCTCCGCATGGAAATGACTGCAACATTTATCTTGAGGACAAAACATAATTATGTAACATGTTATTTATGCCATGCTATGATTATGGCATGGTCATGCATTTATTTTTAACTAATGTCACCAGATTAACTTCGTAAAGAGCAAACGTACATACTTACTTATTTAATTATACTCAAGTATTACAATGGTGTGTGATATATTAATTTAGCTCATATGTTTTGACTGAGGAACTACTGTATGACAGCATGCTCAGTAGACAAACCTGACGAAACCAGAAAATATGGCCTAATACTGATAAAATTCATTGTCTCATATTTTGAAGTGTTGGTTCTAACAATTATTTGTAAACTATGGGAATAAAAACCTTAGTTTTAATCTGATATTTAAGATGCTCATGTTTTAACACCTTGCCTAAATAAAAGCTAAGTATTTCCTTGTTAGCATAGATCGCCCTGAGGGCTGGCCTTTCTGTTGTTTCTCTAGTTAAGTGGTTGTAATCTGTAATCTGACTGTATGGAGAGAAAAGAAGCTCAGTCAGCTGTTAGCGATCTCTACTATGTTTGTAAAAAAAAAAATGCAGAATGAGACAGTAAAATGTAGCCGGGCTCATTGTTCATGATTTCCTCACATTTGTTGTGGCTCAGGTCAGCTGGTGGCAGGAACCTGTGAGATTGTAACTCTGGATCGAGACAGTAGCCAGCCCAGGAGGACCATAGCCCGTCAGACAGCCCGCTGTGCCTGCAGGAAGGGACAAATCGCCGGAACGACCCGAGCCAGACCAGCCTGTGTCGATGGTAAGGTTCTGCTCTTATTGGACCAGGGTAGGGCAAACCTGGTCCTCGAGGCCTGCAGTCCTGCACGTTTTACTTATTTCTCTGCTCCAACACACCTGATTTGAATGAATGGGTGATTCTCAGGCTGCTGCAGAACTTGAAAGAGGTAACTTTGTGACTGAATCAGGTGTGTTCGAGCAGGGAAAGAAAGTAAAACATGAAGGGCTGTGGCCATCAAGAACCAGGATTTACTCTCAGTAACTATAAAGGTAGCTAATGTAAACTCAAAGGTTATTAAAAAATGGACAGAGAGAACAGGATTGTGAGAATATATCATTAATATCTTGCACTCTACACCATACATCAGAGCCAGATCAAGAGTGTGATGAAGAGAGTGAGTGGGTCTGTGGACATTTTGAGAAAACCAATCGACTCAGTTAAATTACTAAAAGCTATATTTAAGCTATCACTGCTATCAACATGAATGTTAAAATCTCCCAATATTATAATTTTATGAGTATTTAATAAAAAATCAGTCAGAATATCTGACAACTCTGATAAAAACTGAGAACAAGGGCTTGGTGGTCGATAAATAACAGCTAGTAGTCGTAGTTTATCTGATTTCCATTTTGGATAAGAAAGACTGAGGGACAAAGACTCAAATGAATTAAGACTAATATTAGATTTAGCATTAATTAATAGTTCTGACTTTTAAACTGCAGCTATTCCTCCACCACAACCTGTTGTTCTAGGAACATGACAATTTAAATAATTAGCAGTAGTGGATTCATTTATACTAACAAAATCCTCCTGTTGTAACCAGGTTTCAGTAAGACAGAATAAATAAGTATGATGATCAGTTATCAGATCGTTAACTAACAGAAACTTAGAAGAAAGAGATCTAATGTTTAATAAACCACACCTAATAGTTTTATTGTTTTGTTGTGGTGAAGTAACTGTGTTTATTTTATAAGATTTTTATGATTTATTTTTCAAGAGTTTTTATATTTATTTAATTTGGTCCATGGGGCTGACACAATGTTAATGGGGGTTTGGGTGGGTGATAAAGGAGAAGCAGCAGAGAGGTGTGTAAGAATACAACTCTGCTTCCTAGTCTGGACCCCAGATTGTCAATAAGTTCTGTGGTCAGCAAAGTCAGCTAAATGCTTAGAGAGGAGAGCAACACCAGTGTCCTCACAGGTGAGGAGACTGGTGAAGGTTTTAGACAGGTGAGAACACTGTTGAAGGTGTGAGACAGGTGAGGAGACTGTTGAAGGTGTGAGACAGGTGAGGAGACTGTTGAAGGTGTGAGACANAGGAGACTGCTGAAGGTGTGAGACAGGTGGGGAGACTGTTGACGGTTTGAGATAGGTGAGGAGACTGCTGAAGGTGTGAGACAGGTGGGGAGACTGTTGACGGTTTGAGACAGGTGAGGAAACTGTTGAAGGTGTGAGACAGGTGAGGAGACTGTTGACGGTGTGAGACAGGTGAGGAGACTGCTGAAGGTGTGAGACAGGTGGGGAGACTGTTGACGGTTTGAGACAGGTAAGGAAACTGTTGAAGGTGTGAGACAGGTGAGGAGACCGTTGACGGTTTGAGACAGGTGAGGAGACTATTGACGGTGTGAGACAGGTGAGGAGGCTGCTGAAGGTGTGAGACAGGTGTGGAGACTGTTGAAGGTGTGAGACAGGTGAGGAGGCTGCTGAAGGTGTGAGACAGGTGTGGA
>NW_013952982.1:14201-14507 GCF_001266775.1 Austrofundulus limnaeus | reverse complement strand
GGTGAGGAGACTGTTTAAGGTGTGAGACAGGTGAGGAGACAAGTGAATGTCTGAGACAGGTGAGGAGACACGTGAATGTCTGAGACAGGTGAGGAGACTGATGATGGTGTGAGACTATTGAAGGTGTGAGACAGGTGAGGAGACAGCTGAAAGTGTGAGACAGGTGCGGAGGCTGTTGAAGGTGTGAGACAGGTGAGGAGACTAATTAATGTGTGAGACAGGTGAGGAGACTGTTGAAGGTGTGAGACAGGTGAGGAGACTAATTAATGTGTGAGACAGGTGAGGAGACTGCTGAAGGTGTGAGAC
>NW_013952982.1:12942-13358 GCF_001266775.1 Austrofundulus limnaeus | reverse complement strand
TGAGACAGGTGAGGAGACAAGTGAATGTCTGAGACAGGTGAGGAGACAAGTGAATGTCTGAGACAGGTGAGGAGACTGATGACGGTGAGGAGACTGTTGAAGGTGTGAAACAGGTGAGGAGACTAATGAATGTGTGAGACAGGTGAGGAGACCGTTGACGGTTTGAGACAGGTGAGGAGACTATTGACAGTTTGAGACAGGTGAGGAAACTGTTGAAGGTTTGAGACAGGTGAGGAGACTGTTGACGGTGTGAGACAGGTGAGGAGACTGCTGAAGGTGTGAGACAGGTGAGGAGACTGTTGAAGGTGTGAGACAGGTGAGGAGACTAATTAATGAGTGAGACAGGTGAGGAGACTGTTGAAGGTGTGAGACAGGTGAGGAAACTGTTGAAGGTGTGAGACAGGTGAGGAGACTAA
>NW_013952982.1:11112-11740 GCF_001266775.1 Austrofundulus limnaeus | reverse complement strand
CAGGTGAGGAGACTGTTGAAGGTGTGAGACAGGTGAGGAAACTGTTGACGGTGTGAGACAGGTGAGGAGACTGTTGACGGTTTGAGACAGGTGAGGAAACTGTTGACGGTGTGAGACAGGTGAAAAAACTGTTGAAGGTGTGAGACAGGTGAGGAAACTGTTGAAGGTGTGAGACAGGTGTGGAGACTAGTGAATGTGTGAGACAGGTGAGTAAACTGTTGAAGGTTTGAGACAGGTGAGGAAACTGTTGAAGGTGTGAGACAGGTGAGTAGGCTGCTGAAGGTGTGAGACAGGTGTGGAGACTGTTGAAGGTGTGAGACAGGTGAGGAGACTAGTAAATATGTGAGACAGGTGAGGAGACTGTTGAAGGTGTGAGACAGGTGAGGAGACTGTTGAAGGTGTGAGACAGGTGAGGAGACTGTTGAAGGTGTGAGACAGGTGAGGAGACTAGTGAATGTGTGAGACAGGTGAGGAGACTGTTGAAGGTGTGAGACAGGTGAGGAAACTGTTGAAGGTGTGAGACAGGTGAGGAGACTGTTGACAGTTTGAGACAGGTGAGGAAACTGTTGATGGTGTGAGACAGGTGAGGAGACTGCTGAAGGTGTGAGACAGGTGAGGAGACTGTTGA
>NW_013952982.1:9850-10112 GCF_001266775.1 Austrofundulus limnaeus | reverse complement strand
AAGGTGTGAGACAGGCGAGGAGACTGTTGAAGGTGTGAGACAGGTGAGGAGACTGTTGAAAGTTTGAGACAGGTGAGGAGACTGTTGACGGTGTGAGACAGGTGAGGAGACTGCTGAAGGTGTGAGACAGGTGAGGAGACTGTTGAAAGTTTGAGACAGGTGAGGAGACTGTTGACGGTGTGAGACAGGTGAGGAGACTGCTGAAGGTGTGAGACAGGTGAGGAGACTGTTGAAGGTGTGAGACAGGTGAGGAAACTGTTGA
>NW_013952982.1:8175-8879 GCF_001266775.1 Austrofundulus limnaeus | reverse complement strand
AGGAGACTGCTGAAGGTGTGAGACAGGTGAGGAGACTGTTGAAGGTGTGAGACAGGTGAGGAAACTGTTGACGGTGTGAGACAGGTGAGTAGACTGCTGTAGGTGTGAGACAGGTGAGGAGACTGCTGGAGGTGTGAGACAGGTGAGGAGACTGTTGACGGTGTGAGACAGGTGAGGAGACTGCTGAAGGTGTGAGACAGGTGAGGAAACTGTTGACGGTGTGAGACAGGTGAGTAGACTGCTGTAGGTGTGAGACAGGTGAGGAGACTGCTGGAGGTGTGAGACAGGTGAGGAGACGGTTGACGGTGTGAGACAGGTGAGGAGACTGCTGAAGGTGTGAGACAGGTGAGGAGACTGTTGAAGGTGTGAGACAGGTGAAGAAACTGTTGACGGTGTGAGACAGGTGAGTAGACTGCTGTAGGTGTGAGACAGGTGAGGAGACTGCTGGAGGTGTGAGACAGGTGAGGAGACGGTTGACGGTGTGAGACAGGTGAGGAGATTGCTGAAGGTGTGAGACAGGTGAGGAGACTGTTGATGGTTTGAGACAGGTGAGGAGACTGTTGACGGTGTGAGACAGGTGAGGAGACTGTTGAAGGTGTGAAACAGGTGAGGAGACTTTTGACGTGTGAGACAGGTGAGGAGACTGCTGAAGGTGTGAGACAGGTGAGGAGACTGCTGAAGGTGTGAGACAGGTGAGGAGACTG
>NW_013952982.1:5417-5844 GCF_001266775.1 Austrofundulus limnaeus | reverse complement strand
AGACAGGTGAGGAGACTGTTGAAGGGGTGAGACAGGTGAGGAGACTGCTGAAGGTGTGAGACAGGTGAGGAGACTGCTGAAGGTGTGAGACAGGTGAGGAGACTGCTGAAGGTCTGAGACAGGTGAGGAGACTGATGATGGTGTGAGACTATTGAAGGTGTGAGACAGGTGAGGAGACAGCTGAAGGTTGAAGGTGTGAGACAGGTGAGGAGACTGTTGAAAGTGTGAGACAGGTGAGGGGACTAGTGAAGGTTTGAGACAGGTGAGGAGACTGTTGAAGGTGTGAGACAGGTGAGGAGACTGCTGAAGGTGTGAGACAGATGAGGAGACTGCTGAAGGTGTGAGACAGGTGAGGAGACTGTTGAAGGTGTGAGACAGGTGAGGAGACTTTTGAAGGTGTGAGACAGGTGAGGAGACTGCTGAAGGT
>NW_013952982.1:0-1068 GCF_001266775.1 Austrofundulus limnaeus | reverse complement strand
GAGGAGACTGCTGAAGGTGTGAGACAGGTGGGGAGACTGTTGAAGGTGTGAGACAGGTGAGGAGACTGTTGACGGTGTGAGACAGGTGAGGAGACTGCTGAAGGTGTGAGACAGGTGGGGAGACTGTTGACGGTTTGAGACAGGTAAGGAAACTGTTGAAGGTGTGAGACAGGTGAGGAGACCGTTGACGGTTTGAGACAGGTGAGGAGACTATTGACGGTTTGAGACAGGTGAGGAAACTGTTGAAGGTTTGAGACAGGTGAGGAGACTGTTGACGGTTTGAGACAGTTGAGGAGACTATTGACGTTTTGAGACAGGTGAGGAAACTGTTAAAGGTGTGAGACAGGTGAGGAGACTGTTGACGGTTTGAGACAGGTGAGGAAACTGTTGAAGGTGTGAGACAGGTGAGGAGACTGTTGACGGTTTGAGACAGTTGAGGAGACTATTGAAGGTGTGAGACAGGTGAGGAGACTGCTTAAGGTGTGAGACAGGTGATTAGACTGTTGACGGTGTGAGACAGGTGAGGAGACTGCTGAAGGTGTGAGACAGGTGAGGAGACTGCTGAAGGTGTGAGACAGGTGTGGAGACTAGTGAATGTGTGAGACAGGTGAGGAGACTGTTGAAGGTTTGAGACAGGTGAGGAGACTAGTGAATGTGTGAGACAGGTGAGGAGAATGTTGAAGGTGTGAGACAGGTGAGGAGACTGTTGACGGTGTGAGACAGGTGAGGAGACTGTTGATGGTGTGAGACAGGTTAGGAGACTGCTGAAGGTGTGAGACAGGTGAGGAGACTGCTGAAGGTGTGAGACAGGTGACGAAACTGTTGACGGTGTGAGACAGGTGAGACTGCTGAAGGTGTGAGACAGGTGAGGAGACTGTTGACGGTGTGAGACAGGTGACGAAACTGTTGACGGTGTGAGACAGGTGAGACTGCTGAAGGTGTGAGACAGGTGAGGAGACTGTTGGAGGTGTGAGACAGGTGAGGAGACGGTTGACGGTGTGAGACAGGTGAGGAGACTGTTGACGGTGTGAGACAGGTGAGGAGACTGCTGAAGGTGTGAGACAGGTG
>NW_013952981.1:300171-310202 GCF_001266775.1 Austrofundulus limnaeus | reverse complement strand
GTTTCTGGTCCAACAAAAAGTCTCATTCATCGTCCTCCGGCGCACTGAAACAGTCGAAATCCTCCTCTTCAGTGTCGGAGTTAAACAAGCTGCGTCACACAGCGGTACTTGTTCAGTTTCTGTGTCGCTGTCCTCCTGGGCTGTCTCTGAAGCTGTAGTGTCCTCTTCACGTAGCAGTCCAGCCTTTCAGAACCCACTGGTGATGGTGGACTCATTCACTCTGCTCCACACTGTTAGGATCCACTGGCAGACATCAGGAAATGTCGCTCTTCGCATTCGGCCAGTTTTTGTGAATGATTTATCCCCGTCAGTCAGCTGCTGGGAAAGCCCTCCCGCTCCAGCATACGTCACTGCATGGGATTCCTTCCCTGGGGAGTGCAATGAGGAAAAAAAAAGTCCGCGGCTCTTCACTCGACGTTTATCCACAAACTGGTCCTGGATTAAGCTCCAAAGTTTTTATCAGTCAGATTCCACCGTGAAAAATGTCTGTTTTATCCCCTTTTATGAGTTTTTGGCCACTGACTATGTTTAAATTGCTGCTTCCTGGTACAACAGTCGGTTCTGGAAGGATCGCATTTTTCTTTTTTCTTCTTCTTTTTTGAAGCGAGTGGTTGAAGCAAATGGAGCATAAGAGCCCCCTGGTGGCTGAAGAAAAAAATCCACGTAAAAGCCGCACCGGACTATAAGCCGCATGGTTCAAAGTTCAGGAAAAAAGTCGCGGCTTATAGTCCGAAAAATACGGTAACTAGGTTAATTGACCCCAGGTCAATATGAGAACTGGGTATAAAAAGAGCCTTTTAGAGACTATATCTCAAAAGCAAAGAGCAGAGGTTAACAAGTCTTCAAATAACTGCAAGCTCGCATGTGCATATCTACGTGTATGAGCGAGAAATTTCACAAGTAGCTTGGCTGGAGGAGGCCGAGCGCTTGTTGCCTCATCACACAACTTCCATAGGAAATGAAAGGAGAGCGAGCGACGTAGCCTCCCGTGTGTCGAGCCCTTAAGTGCTGCCAATGGACCATGTACATGTTTATCTATTGGTCTCATTAATATTCTTTGTTTTCATCAGCTGTCAGCCAGAACACTTGAAGAACTGTATGTCACTGTTCAGAATGAATCTATGTAAGTTAGAGGTTTTAAAACCTGAATTACTGAAATAAATGAACTCTTCTATAATGTTCTAACACTGAGAAGTACCAATACAGCCTGAACTTCAAATAAGCAGAGTGTTTTTGTATTTTAGTAAGTGAAATCAGAACAGCGTGTTAGAGGAGACTCACATTACGAGGTAATGAACACACACAGGCCATGAGCAGACAGACCAACTGAGACCGACTCCACAGCACCCCCTGCTGCTGAAGTGAAGAACAGCTGTTAGACACGCTTCAAATAAGGCAATCACAGAAAACAAAAACAGAACAGAAGTAATAAAGATCTGTTTACTACTGTGAAACGATTGTCACAAGAGAAAAAACTTTTCCTTGGCATGTACACATGCAGACGTTCACACCAGAAAACATACCTTGAGCAGCTGAAGGTCAGAGGGGAAGGAGTTATCAGGCAAAAAGGTGACATCACCTTCCAGGAAGAGAGACACCACCCTTGATGCTGTCTGTCCCGCCATCCTGATGAAAGGAAACCACACCTCTCAAACTTCACTTTCTCAACAGCATTGCACCAACAAATTCAAGACACAAGAGAAAATAATAATAATAATAATTCAGCAAAAACAGTCCAGAAAACAGTATTAGTGTGCACCAAAAAATGATTCACGTCAGAATCGTGATTCTCTTTTACAAAGACTCAGTATTGATTTATAAAGTCCTAAAATCGATTTGTTTCATTGAATCAAAGTGTTTGTGAAACCCTGGTTCCGTACGAGCCTGAAGGAGCGATCCACTTTAATCCAGGGAATAAGATTATGGACCGGTCTGGAAGATGAGGTCAAAAATGCCAGATCTTTGTATTTATTGAAGAGAATGATAAAAACAAGTATTCTGAAGAAATATGGAGAAGCATAAGTGAATTCATGCAAATTGTTGTTTGAGTTGGTGTTTTAAATTTAGTGTTGTGTTTTGTTTTTGTGTGTTTTCAGTTGTTTTGATTTTTGTTGTAATTTACTTTCATTTTGAACATATTTTGGGTAAAAAAAAAAGGGGCAGATATAAGATTTATTCTTCTTCTGCTGCCTTTCATTCTATTTGAATTTATTTTAATTGCATGTTTTTTGTTCTTTGTTGTGTATATAATTGTTACAAATAAAATGAATAACTTTCTAAAAAAATAAAAAATATTCCCACCCCTAAACAATATGATCTGCAGCCAGGGTTCCAACACTTTTACAGACTGCATTTTGTGAGTGCAGGTTTTTCACATCTTGTGAATTTTTACAAAGTAAACAGATTTATACTTAAGTTGTAAAGTAAAAAAAATATATTATATTATACTGTCATTTAGTCAATTTCACACCTCATAATTTCAAATATTGATGTGGGAGTAGCTGAGATTGATAACCCAACACATTATGAGCTCGAGTTAATGGTCTGTTAGCAAAATATCTCATAAACCACTGAATGAGTTCTCATTTAAATCCTTCAGTTGGGTCTTTATAAAGTAGAACTGCAAAGCTTTGGTCTGAATTCCTTTATTTTCTAACTTTAGCAGCTCCTCTTTCAGCCCTTCTCTGCGGTGTGCCTCACTGCAGCTCGTTTTGTTACTGTTCCTTTAAGATGCTTTAAGCCCCGCCCCTTCAGGTTTCCAGACCAGTCCAATCCAGTTCAAAATAGGGGGTTATCGTATTTTTAGCGGAAACATTTTACTTTACAATTTAATTAAAAAAATTCAGTGTAATAGTTCAGAAAACATCACAGAAGACAGAGAAAACTCAACAGGCTGAAAACATTGTTTCTGTCAGTGTCAGGGCAGCTGTGGCTACAATGTAGCTTAGCATCATCAGCGTGTGAATGTGTGTGTGTGTGTGAGTGGGTGAATGTCCATTTACCATTTGACCCTAACAGAATATAACAGGGTTCCCACACCTTGGTCAACATCAAATTCAAAGACATTCAAGGACTTTCCAGTACCAATTTCCTCAAATTAAAGAACCACACCCAACGGCAATTACCTACTGCTACCACAGAATGTTACCAATAAACAGGTTTAATATCATGTTGATTCAATGAAAAACTGAACATAGAAGTTGTTGAGTCAGAAATAATGACGTCAGTTTACTGTAATCCTGAGTTATCCACCGCAACAAGTTTTTTAAAATTTTATAATTTTTTTAAAAAAGATGATGAAAATCAATTGTGTGAATAGAGAATTTCAATCCACAAAAACATTCAAGGACTTTCAAGGACAAGTGTAATTTTTGGCTGTTTTCACAAACTTACCAGGGCCTTGAAATATTTTTTTCTAATTCACAAACTTTCAAAGATTTCAAGGACCCGTGGGAACCCTGATATAAGGATATATTTGCAGCACCAGGAGAGAAGAAATTTAACTTTTCTGCACTCCTAGAACCACCAAATACAACAAAATGTATTTAATGGATAAAAAAAGTGGATTTTGCAGGAAATGTCCCCTTTAATGAAACCTTCAGGTAATAAATATTACATTTAGGGCTGCACAATTTATTAAACTTTTGTTGTCACAATATCAGTGAGTGCAATATCAATATCAGAAAGGACTGTTTGGACTGCAGTCAATCATGTTCCACTCCATGTAGAATCATTCACATTCTGATGTAAATGCAACACTCATTGGCCCTGATGACCACACCAGGTTTAGATGACAGTGATGTCAGGAAGGAAAATGAGGGTTTATCAGAGTTGGTATCATCATCACAATATTACACAATATCTCACTAAGCTTTTCTAACAGTGTGCAGTGGTACTGGTATGGTATTTATGGTATGGTATCAATACAGACCTCTCTTCATTCATGTGCCTGTACGCTGTGGTTCAGTCTCAGTCAAATGTGTCTCCATTTGGTTCTGACTAGGGATGTAAGAAAATATCGATACATAGAAATATTGCGATATTTCATTTCCCGATACTGTATCAATATTCTAAAGCCCTGTATCGATTTTTTATTAAGGTTTAAAATGTTAACCTTCTTGCCAACCATTCATTTTTATGTTGTAGTTCAGCCTCTGACCACTAGTTGGCAGCAGTGAGCCAGCCATTTGGCTCCTCTACCTCTTGAGCGCCAGAGAGTAAGGGTAGCATTAGCATTGTAAGTGAACATTAGCTTTTCTTTTTTTTTTTTTTTTTTTTTACAGTAAGATGTTTTTATTTAATAGAATTTTTGGACAAAAAAATCGCAATATATCGCAATATATTGCCTTGCTTACAGTATCGCAATATATTGGGATATATCGTATCGTGACCCCTCTGTTATGATATGTATCATATCGCCAAATTCTTGCCAATACACAGGCCTAGTTCTGACCCACACTTTTAGAACCACCTCTAAGTGGGTCAAAGCGAGCACAGCATGCTTAGTTTGATGTCAGTCAGAGGCGATTGCTCTGAGACTGCAAAGGAAGCTCAGCTTCCCCTAAAATGTAAAAAAAAGTGCTCAAATATACACTGTTGTGTGTTCATGTCATTAACTAAATTTGTGCTATAACGCACTCAACTTTTGTCAGAATCAGCTTCTTATTGCTGGTAACGACGCAGCTTTCCTCTCACTCATTCCCTCAGCTTCACAGAGCTTTAAACAGTCGGACGCTGAGCGTCCACAGAGCTCATTAGCGATGCAAAGACTGCAGTGAAACGAGACGAGTCATTGGATAAATGCTGGCTTTGTCCCGCCCATCAGACGCTCAGCGTCTCTGGGGGTCTATGGGCAGTGAGCTGACCTCGGCTGGCCCAGACGCTCAGCTTCTGCATGATGATTGGATGATCTGTCTGAGCCTGAATCCCTTTTAGATTGACAGCAAAATGAGCGAATCAGTGATCTTTTGGTGTAAACATTCAGTGGGAGAATTTTTTAGTTTCATTCTGTTCTGAGTTGAACCGCAGACTTTATTAATCCTTTTAGCAGCATTTTCTTTGTTAAAAACGACTAGCAACAAATCGAGTTTCTATTTCTGGTGGGTTTTTTGTAGCTGCTCATGTCCGGAGACGCGCTTCTATCACTCATACTGACTTCTGTCACTCTTTCTGACATCTATCACTCCTTTTTGACTTCTATCACTCCTTTTTGACTTCTATCACTCCTTTTTGACGTCTACAGAGGTGTCAACCTGGAGTCATCCCAAATCATAATGATTGTCTCGGAGCATTTGCGTCGCATGGAGTGCGTTCGTTTTTGGCAGTTTGTGCGCATAATAAAAAATATATGGAATTTATATCTTTAAACTTCAAAGTATTCATACAAACCTACTTATTTCTAGATGAGAGATTATAAATAACAAGTGCTAAAACAGAGTTTATAAAATGGGTGCTTTATGAACATAACTTTGCTGAACAGTACATTCATCTATCCTATTATTGGGCCTCCTTTATTCATTCACCCTTCTATAATCAGACTCAACAGCTGAAGATGAATTTGTAGTCACAGGGAATTCTTGTCACAATATTTAAACTGAATAAGGAGGAAACTATATTTGTCTTTTAAAAATAATAACAGATGATTAGTCTTTTCCATTACTGAGTCCGGCTCCTCGCGGCTCAGTTCGGGCTGGTTCAGAGCGGTAACGTCTTTTAAAAGTAGCTGCTGTATACAGTATACTGTCTGACTTTTATTTTGTGAAATAACGATACTATTGGCATTGCTGTTTGTTTTTCATTGAGTTAAATCCATAAAGAAAAAAATCAACATATTTACTCACACTCCTAGGCATAAAGTGTGCAGTAAGTGTAATTTCATTTATTAGAAAATCATTTTGGTTTTGTTTTACTGCATTTATAAGCAATGGTTTGCTGTAGCAGGGTATTTAGTCTGTAAATAATAATCATACCCTGAGAAACGGTCCAGGAGCTCAGCTGGTCACTTGTCGAAGGTGACTCTGGACAGAAAACTAATGATTAGCCTCGAATACGGTCATAATTAATTACTAATTACAATAAATGAAGAGCTGGGGCTGTTGTTTTTAGCCTCGATCGCTAAACAAACCACGGAGATCCTCATCGGAAACGAACACGCACAGGACACATTGGAACAAACTTTATAAATAAAAGGTACAGTTTCACAAGCGAGACGTGTCCCATAAATTATGTTCAATATCTCACTAAATGCACGAAGCACTCACCGTCTGCAGATGAAGTTTGTGACGAGACCAGTCTACAGTTAGCAGCAGCTAACTAACTAACTAACTAACCGGTGGCTGTAAAGAGCGATCCCCTTCATTTACCCACAGCAGCTCTAGTCCCACAGCTTTGAGCCACTCCTGCTGTTGTTGTGGTCCTTCACTGCTCTGAAAACAGGCTCAATATCTTTTTAGCTTCTCCCAGTGCTCTGCCATCATTTGGAACATCCAGGCAGCTTCACTGGCCAATCGTGACTGCTACATGCTTCGGCACCTCCACTCCCCAAACGGTGCTGGCCTCTGTACTACCTCGAGAGGAGGTCCGAAAAAGTGGGCAGAGTGCAGCCGGGAGTCACAGCGGAAACACCGAAAACAGGTGCGAAGTGGGGTGGAGCCAAACCGAACCGCGTAGGTGGAAAAATGCAGCGGGAGGGGTTCCCAGCAGCTCAGCTGAATGAATGAAGCTTGGCACAAGGCCAGATCGTAACAAATGTCTAGTACGCCGTAATGGTTCAGAGCGGGTCTCAATTTCGTAATGATTACGGTCAGATCGTAATGGTTGGCATCTCTGCTTCTATCACTCTTTCTGACATCTATCACTCTGACATCTATCACTCTTTCTGACTTCTATCACTCTTTTTGACTTTTATCGCACTTTTTGACTTCTACCACTCTGACTTCTGTCACTTTCTGACTTCCATCACTGACTTCTATCACTCCTATCACTCCTATCACTCCTTCTGACTTCTATCACTCTATTTTAACTTCTTTCACTCCTATCACTCCTTCCGACGTCTGTCACTCTCTCCAACGTCTGACTTCAATCACTCTTTCCGACTTCCGTCGCTCTCTCTGACGTCCGTCGCTCTCTCAGACGTCTGACTTCAATCACTCTTTCCGACGTCCGTCGCTCTCTCCGACGTCCGTCGCTCTCTCCGACGTCCGTCGCTCTCTCCGACGTCTGACTTCCATCACTCTTTCTGACTTCCATCACTCTTTCTGACTTCCATCACTCTCTCTGACTTCTATCACTCTCTCTGACTTCTATCACTCTCTCTGACTTCTATCACTCTCTCTGACTTCTATCATAGTTTCTGTCCATCGGCTGCTGCTGAGTCCCTCCACTGTCACAAAGTACTCACAGATGGACACACTTCATGTAGAATTCACGTCTAAATAAACCAACACATTTTATGATGTAGGCTGAAATTAAGCTTCCACTCCTTGAAAGACCAGCATCTGCCACTGATGTCAGCAGATTGCTGCCCGTGGATTAGCACTTGGATTGATTGACAGAGGGAAGGTGTTACTTGTGCAAACTTCTTCCAGGAAAGAGATGCTTTTGTTTTGAAATAAGAGCATGCTGCGTGATAAAAAAACATGGTGAAAACAGTGATAAAACTGTCTAACCTTTTTGCCGATCTTGGGAAAGGCAGAACTTGCAAACACTTCCTGGATGATTACATAAGCACTTCTACATGGCACCGCATCAATAAATAAATAATCAACTCCGATTACAGGATGATAAAACCACAACTCTTTTCCCCTCCTTTTGTTGTTTTTTTTCCCTACAACAGCTGAAGCCACTGCTGATGATCCACCCACAGAGTGAGGGACACACTGAGATGGAGACACACACACACAACAGAGAAGAACCAGTGTGAGGCTTGATCATGGAGAGGATGGCAGCAACAGCCACCTGACCATAGAAAAGCCCTGATGGGTTAGAACATCAGTTCTCCACATTAGATCATCTTAGTTTAAAAGTCTGGCGTGAAAGATGGTAAACATTCAGATTAGTTTTGTTTTTATTGTAGGACATTGTGGGCCAGACTGATGTCATCCACAGGCCAGTTCTGACCTTTGGGCCATATGTTGACCTTAGGTGGTTTGAAAGTTCTGAACGAAAAACAAAGATACTGATGGATAAAACTTGATGTGGTTAACATTAAAAGGGAAAATCAGGGTCATTATGTTTATCATTTATTTATATTAAAAAAAATGCTCTGTTTGTTTGTGCAACTGTCCAAAATGTTGAGTCTTTTAGAAAATAATAAAGGAAAAAAGTCTGCAAATACTTATGTCTGTCTGAACTGTTTTTCCTCCCATTTATCCAGCTCTGGAAACAGTTTAAAATAAATTCCTGACATTTGCAGAGTTTGCAGGAACCCTGAGCAGAACAAGTCTGAAGACTGGTCAGAGTTATTCTACAGCACAGCACGTCTGATTGACAAAGTGACAGGAGTTCACACAGAGCAAACAATGACAGCGTTTTACTGACGTGGGCTGCAGCCGGGAGCAGGCAGTACTGATGACAGGGACCATGGCCGACAGGATCTGTTCCTCTGTCAGAGGACTACCAGGACCAGATGGACCTTCATCTACAAAACACCAAGTACATGATCTTTTACCAAACAATTCATCACAGTTAGTTGTGGCATTTAGTCAATAACAATATGATTAATAAAGGACAACTGTACTTCAGTGTGTTGATTCTAGATCAGTCACTGTGTTCTAACATTACATCATCAGTCCAACTAAGCTCTTATTTTACCAGGTAAATTAATCAAACCAGGCCTACATGCATGCTTGTTAGTGAGTGCATTTATTACAACCTGCTATTTAAATAGAATTTGTAGTTTTTGGGTGGACTGTATTGAAATATAGCTACAACTTGAAGATGTAAAATGCTTTTTTAAAGCAAAAAAAAAATAATAATAAACTAGCCCCCTGCATATTATTCTGCTCACTCTGAAGTGCAGCCTGCAGTGCCAGAGACAGCAGGCGTGGGATGATGACATCATGAAAACATTGTCCCGCCTCCTCAGTGTCCTGAACCTGCTCTGCGATCCTCTGCAGGCTGCGGCACGCTAGCACCACCTCATCCACGGAGAAACGAGAGCTACCTGAAAACAAGATGTTACTGGGTCAGTGTGCAGGAGGGTCAGCTGGCAGTAAAATGATCTACATTCTCCTCCTGCTCGCCTATCAGAGCGTTAGATCAACAAACACATCAGATCCTTGTCCACACAGGGGACAGTTTGTCCAAATCCATCTCTTAATTTGTCCGTTCTAAACAGTATCCTTGTAAACACAGCACAGCAACTAGGACTGCTTCCATCCACACAGAAACACTAACAACTAGAAGCACTCAGAGAGTGCAAACCTCCACCAAGACCAATTTCCTCCTCCTTTCCTCCATCCTGTGAGAGTTAATGCACAAAAGCAGAGATGTACGTACATCTCTGCTTTTGTGCATTAACGTACGTACCTACCTCCTACCTACCTACATACAGTTGGTACATACATACATACATACATACAGTTGGTACATAGGTACATACATACATACAGTTAGTACATACGTACATACATACATACAGTTGGTACATACGTACATACATACATACAGTTGGTACATACATACATACATACATACATACATACATACATAAAGTTGGTACATACGTACATAAATACATAAAGTTGGTACATACGTACATACATACATACAGTTGGTACATACGTACATACATACATACAGTTGGTACATACATACATACATACATACATACATACATACATAAAGTTGGTACATACGTACATAAATACATAAAGTTGGTACATACGTACATACATACATACAGTTGGTACATACATACATACATACATACATACATACATACATAAAGTTGGTACATACGTACATAAATACATAAAGTTGGTACATACGTACATACATACATACAGTTGGTACATACGTACATACATACA
>NW_013952981.1:293695-299171 GCF_001266775.1 Austrofundulus limnaeus | reverse complement strand
CACCTGGACAGGTCTAAAGTCCATCAGAGACACCTGGACAGGTCTAAAGTCCATCAGAGACACCTGGACAGGTCTAAAGTCCATCAGAGACACCTGGACAGGTCTAAAGTCCATCAGAGACACAGACAAAGAGACAACCATCCACTCTTCCAGTCACACCTGGAGTCACACAGAAGAGCTCTAAAACAGATTCAAACTGAGAACTCTGGACTCTGAGGTAATACTTAATAATAATGATTTATCATATCTGCCAGTAAGGTTTTATTAGTAATTATTGTAGAGTTTTTAACATTAAAGTGTAACCAGGCAGTCATGTATACAGTATGTAACTTTTAAATGATTAATACTATTTTTGAAGGAGAGTCGTGTACACATGTTTGTATCAAAGTAGCAGCTCTCCATGTTCTTCTAAACCCCTGAAGTAGCTCTCAGTCTCAAAAAGGTTGGTGACTCCTGCTGTTGGTGTTGAAGTACTGTCAACATGTCTTAAGGTAACACATAATGAATGACCTTACATCATATTTTTAAATTTCCTGTCTACTTTTAACTTTTTTTAACAAAAACGTGGAGGCACTACCACCAGGCTCTATGGAGAAACTCTAAAGTTTCCAGAACAAAGATGCTGTTTCTGTGTGGATGGAGTGCTACAGTACTGACATGAGTCTACATGAAGACAGTAAAGCAGAATACCTGAATGTGCTGAACTAAGGACTTGTAGGAGGACAGGTGTACTCTCCTGGACAACACTGGGTTGGATGGACACCGCTGCCAGAGCAGCTAAACACCGCTGATGCACTGCATGGCCAGGCTGTAGCTCAGAGGCCTCGGTGCTGTCTTTAAAAAAGAAGAAGTTTATGCACACTACAAGTTTAAAACAGTTTCTTCACATCTACTCTGATATCACATCTGACCTGAGTCATTGACATCAACATGTTCATTTGTGTGCAGCTTCAACACAAACTCACCAGAAAACAGCTCTTCTTTCAGTCTGGGGATCATTTTAGTGATGAAGGCCTCAGGGTGCTGCTCTGCCACAGCTCCAGCACACTGGACCACAGCAGAACTGGAGGCAGAGAGGAAACAGCACCATCACCATCACATCATCATCACCACCATCACCACCACCATCACCACCATCACCATCATCACCACCACCATCACCATCATCACCACCACCATCACCATCATCACCACCACCATCACCATCATCACCACCACCATCACCATCATCACATCATCACCACCACCATCATCATTATCATCATCGTCACCACCATCATCACCACCATCACCACCATCATCTTCACCACCATCATCATCATCATCACATCATCATCACCACCATCACCACCATCATATCACATCATCATCACCACCATCACCACCATCATCATTATAATCATCGTCACCACCATCATCACCATCACCATCATTGTTAATTTATAGAGCACATTAAAGAAAGAGCCAAAAAAAAAAAACAGCCATTCCGTATGTTGCGGGTGTTTCGGAGAAACTGAGATGTTTATTTTCTAAACATGATGTCCCAGTAGCTTTCAAACCTCAAAACACATTATGGCAAAGGCTGGTTCACCCCAAAGATCCGGTGCCCCGACACAAACAGAGCAATGTTGTATATGCTGTTAAGTGCCAGGAGGACTGCGACCAGTTATACATCGGGGAAACAAAGCAGCCACTGTTCAAAAGAATGTCCCAACACAGACGAGCTACATCTAATGGCCAGAACTCTGCAGTTTTCACTCATTTACAGGCCAGCGGTCACTCTTTCAGAGATGAGGATGTTCTCACTCTTGATAGAGAGGAACGTTGGTTTGAGAGAGGAGTAAAAGAAGCCATTTTTGTGAAGAAAGACCGTCCATCATTAAACAGAGGTGGAGGCCTCCGTTTTCAGTTGTCCCCCTCCTACAGCGCGGCTATTGCCAGTATCACTCTACCCCCTGTTAACAATAGGTTTTAATTAGGTGTCAACGATAGCCATGTGATGTGAGTATCAGTCACATGGAGGCAGGGCTTAAAAGCCTGAATTTTGCCTGAAACTCTCAGACTGAAGAAGTCTCTTGGAGGAGAGACGAAACGTTTCATTAGAGAAGAACCCGTCCAGAAGACCTATACTATTTTTTTCTTTTTGATTTTTTACCTGGATTACTGAGATGCATCAGGACATTTTGAACCATACAGTTTAAAATATTTAACTGTAAAATAAAGACTAAAATACTGTAAGATGTTTAGTTTTGTAAATTTTTAAAATTATGTTTTAACACGGACGGAGCCATTTTATTTACACACAAAGCATTCTGGGTAAATGATGACGTGGATAGGTCCTCGGTGCGAGGCTGCTAGCGAGCTATATCCACCCTGAAGGTTAATCTTGGACAATATCTTTTAACTGAAACCAGAGAGCGCTGACAGAGAGGAGAAGGTAGAAATGACTCAGCCTGGAACTGAAAATATGGATGGAGGACAACAGAGCTGCTTCATGGAAGAAGAACCTCAGCTTAGCCTGTTAGCTTTAGCCCCGATGATACTGTATATCCTTACATGTGTTAGCTCGGTGCTAGCGCGACAAACTATATCCATAAACTTTTAGTTTAAAAATTTACAAACATAAACAGCCTACAGTATTTCACAGTTTTTATTTTACAGTTAATATACTGTATATGTTTATTAAATAAAGTCTAATGTTACAACTAATCAGGGATCCCTTTAACAAACTGTTGTGGATGTGTTGTATATCTCCAGATGTCTGTATATTTCCTTGACCTGTTCCTGTTCTGTATCTCTTGATAACTACCTCTGTATCCTTTGATAACTGCCCCGTGTATGTTCTGTTCTCATAACATTGCTGTACGTACGCCTGCAATCTCATGGCCTACAGTATATAACTTGTAACTATTCCATTGGCCGGAGTATATCTCTGTACGCTCTTATGTGTTAGCCCGGAAGTATATATTTGTCTGTTTCCTGTTTCCATGTTAGTGCAGACTTGACAGACGCCATGATCACGTCTGCCTGGTTCCAATCGCATGTATGCACCTCTATTAAATTAATCTGAGACCAGACCACGCAGTTTCACTTTGTTTATTCACGTATTTTCTGCCTGGTGGAGTATTTTCCACAACAAACTTTGGCGTCGCTCACGAGGACTTTCAGCTGCGCGTTTGCCCGTCCGGGGCCAATGAGAAGCAGGGGGTGGGGGACCATACTCTCCGGTTTTCTGTCCGTTTCTTTGTAACACCGGGATTTTGGTGTTTCTCCGTTTCGACGCCGGACGGGTGAAGCGGATGCTGAAAGACACCGGATCTGTTTTTGGCTGAAAATGCGGTGAGATTTATGAAATTATATTTGATGCTAAAGCTAAACTGGGCTAAATATTGCTAGCAGGCCACGCTAGCCGAATTACATTGAGTTAATATGGGGGAAATGCTAAGTTTGCTTAAATTTCGGTGTATGAAAATTTGGGGTTTTTGAGGTTTTTGGACGAGTAAAGCGCTAAGCGGGATCCAGTCTTTGTTAAAGTTGAACAATTGTTTAGCTCTCAGTGTGTGGTAGATCACTTCAAGGTCAATATTTGTAAAACTGACTGGGTTACAGTCATTTTTGTGTATTTTTAAGGTTGTCCATGTCAGCCATCTAAGACTGAGATGACTCCATCATGTGAAGATGTCAACCTCATGCTTACTTTTAAACGTTTCAGTAAAACATGTTTAGTGGTTCATGAGATATTTGGTAACAGACATATATGAACACAAACAACATTTTTCAGTGGTGGGTGATAAAAAAGCTGACCTGACTCTCTCATCCTCCTCTGTCAGCAGCAATCTGGTCAGGTGATCTACAGCGAGCTGAATGTCAGAGTCTAACAGCAGACCTGAACAACACAGAGGACAGAGGACAGTCTTTAAAACCTCCTGGGACACAGTCAGCTGGAAGCTCTTTTGTTTCTCACCTGTTTGTTGTGCCAGCGAGCTGAGCACAGAGGTAGCAGTGATCTGCAGACTGAAATTACTCTCAGAGAGAGCTGAAAACACCATGCTGCATAGAGCTGCTCTGTACTCTGAGAACACACTCTCATCTGGAAACACAGCCATGAGAAACATCCAGGATCAGACATGACAAACACTGAATCCACCATATAAGTCATGGTATGATATATACATATGGTACAGGTAGGTCCACACCTATTTGGACAGAACATTTTCCTAAATTTGGTTCTGTACACAGCGTGTCCGTGTTGTTTTTCTTTTTAAAAATGCTGGAGCGTTTCAAACTGTGATCTAAAGTAAACGTCAGCTGTTTTAAATGCATTTTCTGCCTGGTGTTAAAAACGGGAGCAGCRGAATGAGGCAGAGAAGCTGTGAGCGCTGTGTGTGTGAAGTCCTCATAGGGATAGCAAGATGGATGTGTGTCTCTCCTTTTTTGTCTTTTTATCATGTTAATGGAGGGAGGAAGAAAACGCAGTATCGTCTTCAAGAATAGGCCAAAAAATATTGGCTGCATTGTTGTTTTAGTCACTCTGTATTTATGTTTATTTTTCGTTATTCAAAATACTGTGTGTTAGATGAGTTTTAATGGTGCAACTTCAAACTAACATGTAATATTCTTTTATGTTACCAGACTGTACCTGGCTGCAATGCATTTCAATGAAAATGCACGTCTGCAGGCAACTACCTCATCTGGAGAGCCCATGTAGATTATTCTTTCCCAAGTTCAAGAAGGGAGAAGGCACAGCAAAGCCTATCAGACCTCCTGAAACCCTAAGTAAGTCTTAYCACATTAGTCACTTTTAGTATGCCAACTTGATTTCAATAAATCAAAATCATCCACACTTTAATTATATCTCCCTTATTCAAAGTCGTGTCACGAGGGCAAGTGATGTGTGAACGTGTTGAATGAGAAACTTTCCTCACAATGTTAAACAAAAATTACAAAAATAAGTGACACTTTACTGTTTCTACCATGCAAAGTCTGTTCAAGACTGATCAAGCTCTGAAAGTTTTATTTAACATCTTTAATAGAAGCTGATAAGAACTAGCGTAAGTTCTGGTCTAGCACTGGAACACTGTGGGAAAGCCTCAGTTTGATGCTGTGAATCACACATGGAGAATGAACTCACCGATATCCACAGACTGACTGGTTCTCACTGACCGGATGAACTGGTGCACCACTTCCAACAACGTCCGTCTGTGAGAACACTGCTCAACAAAACAAAGAGATTTAAACAGAGTGGCAGAATGATATGAACATTGTGACTTTATAGACCAGGCGTCTGCAACCTTTATGATCATCTGAGCCACTTCTGCTCTTTGTCTCACTAATAAAATGTGTGCAGAGCCACAAAACAAGCTACTACTGTGATTATCAAATGGTGGTCCATGGGTCTTTTCGAGGCCTTTTTGGGAACTTTTATGATCAGTGGAAGTGATATTATAAAACTGAAGGAATATTGTCATTATTATAT
>NW_013952981.1:290881-292695 GCF_001266775.1 Austrofundulus limnaeus | reverse complement strand
GTGAAATAAGTATTTGATCATCTATCAACCAGTAAGAATTTTGGCTCTCACAGACATGTTAGTTGTTCTTTAAGAAGCCCTCCTGTTCTCCACTCATTACCTGTATTAACTGCACCTGTTTGAGTGTGTGGACAGGTGTCTTTTATACAGGTAATGAGTGGAGAACAGGAGGGCTTCTTAAAGAACAACTAACATGTCTGTGAGAGCCAAAATTCTTACTGGTTGATAGATGATCAAATACTTATTTCACACAATAAAATGGAAATTAATTATTTAAAAATCAAACATTATATTTTTCTGGATTTTTGTTTTAGATTCCATCACTCACAGTTGGAGTACCTATGATAAAAATTACAGTCATCTACAAGCTTTGCAAGTGGGAAAACCTGAAAAATCAACAGTGTATCAAATACTTGCTCTCCCCACTGTACATCAGACAGTTGCTTTTAGCAATCTTTAAAAATCCTTTCAATAAGCCCTACAGCTAAATTAACACCCGACTGAAAAAAAAAACTGGAACAAAAGTCTCTCTTTTTATTTTCCACCTGTAGCCTGAATAAAATCAATATTCTGTCAGAGCTAGGTCTCACCTGTGTTCTGCTGTGAAACTGCTCGATCAGAGATGGCATGACGGCAGCTGTAATGATGTAACTCGCCCTGTTGGAGGCGCTGCAAGAGGCCTGGAGCAGTTTGGCACTGGGCCATACGAGCTTCAGGTCAGGCTCACACAGATGATGCTTACAGTCTGCAACAACACCACACAAAAGCTGTTCACGTTGTTCACTACAGTCAAGAGTGTCTTCTCCAACGTGACACATTGTAGAAGATCCACTGACACCTGGAAGATCTGAACCAAAGCTACAAAGCTGTCTTTGACAGTTTAAGTGAAAAATGACCAGGGTTCGACAAGATGTTTTTTTTTACCTGCCCGACAAATGTTATCAGCCCGAAACAAAAATGTTCAAATTTTGATAAAACAGGTAAAACGTGTACCGTGTTTGTACTACAAAAACATTAACATGGTTATACAGAGGTATATAACATGTGACATCTGATTAAACAGATGCAAACATTTTAGACCGAGTTACTAACAGTCTATTATTTTATCAAGAACATCTTCAAAAAAACGTTTTTAGACCTTTCCAGTGTTTCCCTAGTGTACTGGCCTTGGGGGCGGGGCTTATGAAAACAGAATGATCAACAGCAGCAGCTTTGTTTTAAATATAATTTACAGAACATGAAACAGTCTGAAATTTGCATAAATTAAATCTTATATAGTGACTCTCATATCCAAAGATACATTTAAGATATGTTGAACTGGAGTCTCCATACAACTTGATGATAAATCTAATGTTATTTATACATGTCAGAATATAATTAGAGATATCTTAAATAGGTATTTTGAATTGTCAAAATGTATTAAGAGATGTCTATTTATTTGTTTGTTTGTTTTTAATGCTGTACATAGATGGTTTTGTTTTTATGAATGAAAAAAACAAAGTAAATCATACCCTGAATTAAAAGGGTGCAGAGTTAAGTAAAAAAAAAAACTATCATATGTGTCCCTTATTCTCAAAAATCAACTTCAACAAACAAACAAGCTCAAGCTGGAAACACCTCCAAATCAAAAAAAATAAGTAAATAAAACAAAATAATAAAAGAAAACATTTTATTATTTATCCTAAATAACTTATATGTCTAATCTAGTCATAAAACAAATTCAGATAACTAGAATACAGTGGGGAAAATAAGTATTTAGTCAGTCACCAATTGTGCAAGTTCTCCCACTTAAAAAAGATGAGAGAGGTCTGTAA
>NW_013952981.1:284733-290700 GCF_001266775.1 Austrofundulus limnaeus | reverse complement strand
GCCTGCCATACAATGAGCTTCTGCCTGCTGAATTGACCCGCTGCTGCTGCGCTCTCATCTTCATCATCAGAGTAGAAGCCAACATTAGCAAGATGGATTTATGACTGAAGGAATGTCCACATTTTTTTTTTTCATCTCTGTGGGTAACAATACATAAAAAACGTTTATTTTTCTCCAAAAACACGGGTGTGAAAAAATCTACGGTTGTTAAAGCTTCGCCCTGCACGACGTGCAGCAGGAAGGAGGGAGGGAGGAAGTGATCCCGCGACACGACGGCAAGAAGTAAATTTTTTTACAGTGTCCGGAGGGGGGAATTTTGAGGATTTTTTCTCACTTTAATGTTTTAAAACGCCATATTTCTTCATTTATTTTCAGAATATTTTTAATAAACGGCCCTATAAAAAAATTAATTGTTTACCTGCACAGTTGGGCAGGCATCGGGACACACCCACCTGCCTGAATAGGGGTTTTACCTGCCCCGGGCAGTCGGGCAATAGGATTTGTCGAACCCTGAAAATGACCAAATTAAAAGTCCAGATATCTTTGAAGAAATGCATTTTACCGACTGCCTGTCATGGCAGCGTTTGACTTAGATCATATTATAAAGAGAGATGACAGAAATGTATCCAGTTTGGTCGAGCCTTAAAATGATGTTATGCTCAATAATTACCACAAGACATAGTCGTGCTTTGATGATGACCAAAGGTTTGCTCCAAATCTGTCAAGCTGTTGTATAGCCATATTTGTGTTGGCTAGGATTAATTTGTGGTCACAGTCATCTATACATCGAGTGTTTCAATAAAATTCATCCAATGATTCTTGAGATGTTTTGTCAACATCCCACTCAGGTTTAAAGGGCCAGTAGTCGTGTTTCCATCCAGTTGTAGAGTGACTTTTCAAAATTCACAAAAAATTAAATAAATAAAAATTTGAATCTAGACTGTTTCCATCTATTTTCCCTCTCGACTGTTTGATGCAAATAAACGACGCTACACAACACGTGATTACGTCAGACGAGGCTACGCGACGTGTGATTACGTCAGACGAGGCTACGCAACGCGTGGTTACGTCAGACGAGGCTACACGACGCGTGATTACGTCAGACGAGGCTACACGACTCGTGATTACGTCAGACGAGGCTACGCGACGCGTGATTACGTCAGACGAGGCTACGCAACGCGTGATTACGTCAGACGAGGCTACGCAATGTGTGATTACGTCAGACGAGGCTACGCAACGTGTGATTACGTCAGACGTCAGCGACAAGCTTTGCAGTAGTAAACAGGAAGTGAAACTTGCTAACTAGCAGAGGCTAATCATCTCGGGACAATGGAGCGATTTTTTTCGGGAATGCCTTGCTCTTGGGCAAGTTGTAATTATTCTATCTATTCAGCTAGTACAGGCTATGTTTAACGCTGCCAGGAGAYRTAGGGAAATAAACACAATGTTAAACTACGCAGAAGAAAGGCACGTGCAACTATGCAGGGCTAACATCCGGGACGAGGCAGGAAAGTGGAAACAGATGAATATCACGTGAGGTAAATATGCGCTACATCAGAATTTATTCGGCAAACGTGTTTCCATCTCCCGTTTTGYGCATTAACTACTTTGTGAATCATCCAAAAACCACCTCAAGCGAGCGTAAAAACTTTTTAGCGAATTGAGGATTTTTTTTTGAATTTTGCTGTTTCCATCCGACTTTTTTTCACATTTTTAATGCGACACTTCTAAATGCGCATCAAAAAACCTTGACGGAAACACGGTTAGTGACATCTAAGTTTTGTAATAAACATGAATGCATTTTTAGAAAGATAACACTGATAACATACTGCAAAACAAATTTCACGTTGCCGAGATGAACGGTTGTTGAGATATTTGCGTGTGAAGAAACAGGAAGTGATGTCAAAGGGGAATGTCTGCATGTAAACAGAGTGTTGTTACAACAGCTAATACAGACTGTAGAGAAGAATCTGATGTTTCTTTAGATTATTTTGAGTCACTATCAAAGAGAGACGGAGAAAAGTTAAAGTTTAAATAATTTTATTTTAATAAACAGACCAGCGAGTTTATTTTATTAATGAGTTCACCTTTGATGTCACTTCCTGTTTCACTTTGGCTGAGCCAAATTCAAAAGGAAATAGACCAGTTATGTGATAAAGCGAGTACAGTCATGTGTACTATGACAATTTTCTCAAGTATAAAGACACTATATTTGACTCTTTGTATTTGAATTATAGGCATGTCAGACACTTTAAAGTCAGAATACAAAATTTAATTCACACATTTTATTGTCTCTTGCTAATTAGCAGACATATTTAACAGAAGAGTTTGACGTGTTTTGCTGTGTAATGTGCAGTTGTTTCTCAGGAAATGTGTAACAGGTTCTGTTTACCTCTGAGAATAAGATCAAGGAAGGTGCTGAGGATGTCTTCAGAGTCTGTGCTGAGGACTGATCGAGACAGACAGGAAGTGAGTGCGGTGAGAGCGGCGAGCGCTGCAGACTCGATCTTCTCACTGGAGGTCTGAAACACCTGCCGAGAGGCAACAACAAACACTGCTCACTACAGGCTGATAACTAAAACAGGGAGGGAAATATAGTTTCATTTCCTAAGCACATTTGAAACAAAGTTAAAGAAAGTGTTTTATAAGTTTGCTGAAGACAAAGATTTTTTTTAAATTAATAAAAATGGTGGCCATTTTAAAAAGTGATGACTCCAACAGTTATTGTGAAAGTTGTAAAAACAATTATCTCACAGTGTGTCAGGGCTCAGAACATCAGCTACACCTACACCAAACCTGAGCTCATTATGTGTCAAACTCACTGAGCTACAGCCATCTCTGTTTTGTTTCTTTTACATTGCCTTGGCAGCTATCTTGAATCAGGCTGAAGTGATAAAAACATTTTGTTAGCGTATTTCAAGCAAACCTCTCTTCGCAGTGACATCCACAGTCCCTCAAGAAATTCTCTCAAGTCTTGGTCTTCATACTGTGACACACAAGCAGCCTGAAAAACACAAACCATGCTGACCTGAGGGTTTAGTACTGACACATTTATGTTTACATATTTCTGCTGTTGTCTTCTTCATCCTCTTTTTATTTGATCTTCTCACCAGAGTCTGCAGGGCGTCTAACTTGGCAGTCTGAACATCTGAGTCCAGCTTCTCAATGAGGAGTGGTAACAGAAACTGGAAGTTCAAACAGAAACCTGTAAACACTGTAAAAAATACTCATATCATCCGTGTAAACAAAGACCTAGCAGTCCTGAAAGGAATGTCTCTCAGCAGCCACCTTTCATGCTACCTTTAACACTAAGACCATTTTATTATGAGAAACAGCTGTTTTAGTCAAGAACAAGCACAAATTCCTGTGATATTTAAGATCTCACAATATGCTGTGTATGACTCTCAGTTACTACCACATTACATTAATAATAATAAATTTGTACTGGCCTGACTTCAGAGGTTAAGTTCAAGTTCAAGTTTATTTATATAGCTCCAAGTCACAACATACGTTGTCTCAGGGCACCATCTTGGCCAATGACCACACCTGGACCTTTCCACTCATGACAGTCTGTCCTCTTATAACAGACTTTTTCTCCTGTTGTATATTTTTCATCAGTGGATCGCAGCTGTTTACAAAGGGCTCTTCAGATCCTATCAGAGCATTCAGCCTCAGCAAAGGCTTTTCTCATGGCATGCAGTGTTCCAGTGTGGTGACCCATCCATGTGTTGACATCAGTTTCCAAAGCTGGAGGTCTATCAATGAGGACTGAAGGCAGATTTGGGTTTTGTCCAAAGACAAGTTGATAGGGGCTGTAGCCAAGTACACTGTGCATGCAGTTTTTGACCATCAAAGCCCAGTCCAAAGCCATTTTCCAGTCACATTTGTTGTCTCTCTTTACCTTAAGATTTCCGTGAGGATCTGATTGTCTTTCAAGGAGACCATTGCTCCATGGACTGTATCCTGCAGTGGTTTTAATCTCAGTGTTAAAATGTTCAGCCATCTCTCTTATATCTTCATTATTAAATTCACCTCCATTGTCACTGAATAATTTTCGTGGTGGACCATGAATGCTTATCCAGCAGTGAATAAAGTGCTTCACAATCTCTTTGGGTCTTTTTGTGGTGATTACACTTCCTGCACTGAACCTTGTGAAATGGTCAATGGCATGTAGATACCATATTCCTGGCTCAAGCTCATGTAAGTCCACAGCTACAGTTTCATTATATCTTGAAGCCATGGGTAAACCCACTGCGGGTTTGTGTTTTGGCTTATTGTATCTGATGCATATTTCACATGTTTTTACAATGTCCTTCAGGATTGTGATGTTTTCATCATCACTGTTACCTGAGCAAGACAAGAGTTTTTGCAGTCTGTCAACAGAGGTATGTCCAAATTGTTTATGTAACTTTAGCAGTACTGTTTTTTTTTGTCATGTTTTCTGTCACAATGAGTATTTAATCATCTGATCCATCATTTTTTATCTGGCTTCCACTTGTGTTCCTTTCCTTTCTCAAGTTCACACAATGTCCAGAAGATGTCAGTTCAAGTTTTACAGGTTTGTTAAACTGTTGCCTTGTCTTGAGCAATGTCCAAAACGGCACTAGCTCTCTTCAATGAAGTTTTGCTCAAAAGCATCGGTATATCTGCTGAAACTACTTCTGTCTCTATTTTGCATGTAGTTTCTCCAACTTTTGCCGGTAAAATCACTTTTCTTGTGGACTGCACAATTCTTCCATCGCCAAACCGGAAAGGTTTTGCACTCTTTCCATCTTTTATTTTTATTAACTCTTTCTGAGGTAGCCCACTTACATAATCTGCAAGCCATTTTTCTCCACAGACCGTTCTTGTACAGGCAGTGTCAATAACGGCAGATCCTAAAGCTTCCACCATAAAGGTCTGTGCATCAGAGGGAGATTTGTTTGAAAACAGAGTAATATTACACTCTTCAATATCATCTTTTGACTCTTCATTTGTTAGCTTTACGTGTTCTCTTTTATTGGGACAGTCCTTTACCCAGTAGGAAGTGCTTTGACATATTACACATTTAGTTCTTCTCCCATATTTGTCCAGTGGATTAGTCCCTACAGCCGTTTTTGAAACTAAGAGCAATGGCTCTGAGTTTGAACTCCGTTCACATTTGCCTGTTTTTTATGAAGGTGGAGTCACCCCCTTGTGGCGGACTAACGTTATCACCAAAAATTCTTTTCAAGGCTGATTTCATATTATCTAAAGACACGGTGGAACAGGTGGCAAGAGCCAACTGTTTGTCTCTAACGTTTAGCCCTGCTGTATCTAGTAGCTTAAATGCTAAAACTGCATCAGGTAGTTCCATTTTGAACTTACGTAACTTGTTGTATCGTCGTTCAAACTCGATGATGTTATCCATCATGGACATACCGTCCTGTCTGTTGATCCGATCAAACTCCGTGTAAGCTTCATATTGTCGATCCTTTTCTTCTTTTAAAAACACAGRGTCCAGCTTGGTCATAAGAACGTCCATTCCAGAAGCGGCATTAAGATCTCCCGCAGTGATTTCTAGCGCGCTTTCCCTTGCTCGTCCTGTTAGCGACAGGGTAACTGCCAGGGCCTGCTTCTTTTTGTCCAAGTCCATAATGAGTCTCCAGATTTCAATCTCATTTTTCCAACTTCCGTAAAACTTCTTCTCATCAAACAGTGGAGGAACCTTGTAATTCCCAGCAGCGGCCATCCTCTGCTACCAGTGTTAACTCAATAATCACACCGTAGATTGTAGAATCTCTCGTTTAATGGCCGCCATGACGAAAACCACCAACTGGGGCGCTCGAACAGAAAAAAAAAATGTATATATACAGTGGGGAGAACAAGTATTTGATACACTGTTGATTTTTCCGGTTTTCCCACTTGCAAAGCTTGTAGAAGACTTTAATTTTTATCATAGGTACTCTTCAACTGTGAGTGATGGAATCTAAAACAAAAATCCAGAAA
>NW_013952981.1:280976-283618 GCF_001266775.1 Austrofundulus limnaeus | reverse complement strand
CTTAAAGTCCGTGTGGCCCAGCGACAGCCCCGAAACCTGAAGGCTCTGGAGGAGATCTGTATGGAGGAGTGGGCCAAAATCCCTGCTGCAGTGTGTGCAAACCTGGTCAAGAACTACAGGAAACCTCTGATCTCTGTAACTGCAAACAAAGGTTTCTGTACCAAATATTAAGTTTCATTTTTCTGGTGTATCAAATACTTGTTTCACACAATAAAATGGAAWTTAATTATTTAAAAATCATACATTGTATTTTTCTGGATTTTTGTTTTAGATTCCATCACTCACAGTTGAAGAGTWCCTATGATAAAAATTACAGTCATCTACAAGCTTTGCAAGTGGGAAAACCTGAAAAATCAACAGTGTATCAAATACTTGTTCTCTCCACTGTATATATGTATTCTCCCCGACTCCTCCTCCTTGCCCCATACCTCTCAACCAATCAACCAACACATGCATAGTGGGTTCCATACAACTTAACAATGGTAACCCGTAAAACTGACTCAGTCATTTTTGTGTGTTTTGAGGTCTCTTGGTTGTGACAACCCTGTGTTTAAGGGTTGGCTCTAACTTTGTCATCATTTTCTTCAGGTTTTATTAAAAACGTCCACTGGCTCAGGAGATTTTTTTGACTCCTACAGAAAAGTTTTAAATATAAACTCAAGTTCAGAGGTTTATAGTAACTAAGTACATTTACTTTGTTACAGTACTTAAGTAGTTTTTTTGAGGATTTGTAATTTTACCAGTTATTTTTTTAAACAGCTACTTTTACTTTGTTACATTTTAAAGCTAAAAATTATACTTTTGTTTCTTTACTTGAAAATATAACAGCTAGTTACTTGTTACAACATTAAATCTGTTTGAACTCATGAAAGATGTTTCAGCTCTAAAAAATGAAGAGTTGAATTTACTCAACAAAGTCCTGTCAGCTGGTTCCACTAAGACTGAACAAAGAATAACCACATATTGATCAATTTACTCAACCTGGTTCAGTGAAACCAGTTTAGTTCAGTAAATTCAACAGTTTATTTCTTAGAGTGTGTAAAAGTACTTTTACTTTTACTTTCCTAATTGTTGTGAACAGTTTTATGACTTTTACTTTAGTTTTCTCATCAGTGAAATTTATTTTTACCAAAGTCATTTTCTGTTCATGTAATTTTACTTTTACTTAGTTATATTTTCCAAGTACTTCATAGAGATCTGGTCAAGTTACATCATAATCTGTTATCACTCAGTGTCTGTACGGCAAAAGACTCTCAGGTAGTACCACACCAAATTAGTGCTTTATCTGTAAAATTGATAGTTTTTCTTTTTGCTAAGGTTTATTACTGTGGCAGTCATCTTGACTTGGGTGGACTCCAAAACTTAAACTTAAGAAAATACATCCAGTAACCACTTAGACAGTCTGTGGTCTGGTTCATAAGCTATTTTACTGACAGACACAGACACACAAGCATAAACATCATCTCTTTCTCACCCTTTGCTGGTAGAAAACTAAAAAAAGTTGCCCTACCTGTGAAAATTTAGGAGTTCCTGTGAGGACGGCCCTCAGTGCCAGGATTAATTCCTCTTTGGTGATTCCATTGACGTCATTAGGAGGCTGGAAAGAATGAGTGGTGATAATAAGAAAATAAAATTCAAAAAACAAAATAAAAAAACATTAAACACAAAAAACTTCTGACACTTCACTTAAAGTCAGACTGAGACGCTTCATAAATGACTTTTAGCTGAGGATTTTTTACACTTAAGTACATTCTTAGCAGCATTATTAAGGGTAATTCTACGTAGTTTGATGAATATAGACCCAGATGACCAGTGCTGTTGGAAAATACAGCCATTTTAACAAATCCATCTGCAAAACCCAGGGTTTCCCCCAGAAAACTCCACCAGTAGACCACCGTGTTTTTGTTGAAAAATGTTACAAGTTGACAGAAAATTTGAAAATATGGTGTCATGTCATTATATGTTATTGTAAAACATTGTTGACAGCACTTAGAACATCAAATATAGCAGATGACACCAAATCTTTTGAGACTGCTGCTAGAAAAAAACATTACTGTTTGGGGTGTGGTGGGAGGTGTAACTGTCCCAGACTTTAATACCCCCGCTGTAATGGTAACTGTAGTGGAAGTGTTGTATATCTCTGGATGACTGCATATTTCCTTGACATGTTTCTTGTTTCTGTATCTCATTGATAACTGTCAGTGTGCAATCTGTTCTCATAACAATGCTGTACGCCTGCTATCTCATGGCCTATATAACTTGTAACTATTTCATTGGTCCCTGTATATCTCTGTACGCTCTTATTTGTTAACAGGACTCTGCCCGGAAGTATATAACTGTCTGTTTCCTGTTTCCATGTTAGTGCGGACTTGACAGAATGCTCTGATCACGTCTGTCCAGTTCCCACGCAATTTCTCTTGCATATACAGGTGCTGGTCATATCATGAAAAAGTAGATTTATTTCAGTAATTCCATTTAAAAAGTGAAACTTGTATATTATATTCATACATTACATACAAACTCATATACAGGTGCTGGTCATAAAATTAGAATATCATGAAAAAGTAGATTTATTTCAGTAATTCCATTTAAAAAGTGAAACTTGTATATTATATTCATACATTACATACAAACTCATATAT
>NW_013952981.1:269768-277616 GCF_001266775.1 Austrofundulus limnaeus | reverse complement strand
CCTGGCTGCTGCTCGATCAGGTCTTGTATTTATTTGTTTATTTATTTGTTTGTTTGTTTGAGCCTCAGTCAGAAAAACTGGAGGGTTTTTTATACTTTTGGCCCAAGGAGGAAACAAATGGTGGACTTGGTGGTGGACTTTTTTAACAAACCCGCACTCAGGTGGGAGGAAACTGGCATCCCCACAGAAAACCCACACACACACACACACACACACAAGAACAAGCAAACTCCACATACTAATGTGCAAAGCAAAGATTAAACCCATGGCCTTCCTGCTGTCAGGTCTCAGTGAGAACCAATCATGCTGCTAAAAACATATTAGGAACACTGAAGCCCAACTTGATAGTGCTTCAAGTGTTTTTTTCTCCAGTGTGTATAATTTATGTAAAACTTTAACATGAACAAATCTTTTAAGGTGCCTAAGAACCAGATGTGAGGCTCACCTGAACATGGACATCCTGAAATACAGAACGTAGCATGGAGACCGCTGAACCAGGAGGCAACGTACGACATTTTGTCTGGAAAAAACAAACAAAATTAGTGTAACTGCACTTTCTGTGAAAATACATTACAAATGCTGAATGACTGAACACTTGCTAAAGATAGTTAAAAAATGCTGGCTAAAATTACTTGGAAGAATAAAAACAACAACAAATATTAAAGCTACTTCCGCTAGCTTTCTAGAAGTAGCGCTCTTTTGTTGGTTAGTTGGATGTACGTCATGATGTTTCCCTTGACAATGCCTCTCCTAATTTTCAGTCATTTTCCTCCAGAAACTCGAGGGACCAGAGCTTCACCTCTACATGAACTCAGTTTTACTGTGTGATTTCTTCAAACTGCAAAGCACCGAGTGTTAAAGACCGAGTTTCGACAGAGTCTTAATTGATCTTTGAACGATGACCGCTGACAAACTGCCAGAGAAGTCTGACCATGAGTCCGTCGTCTTCAGCTGGTCCTCCGTCTCTAGTGGAGACCTGGGTGTGGATGCCAGCGGGTTCCATCAAACCCAGTGACTCTCAGAGTCCGAAGTCTTCAGGAGACAGCCTGGATCTGACTCCTGATGCTGCTGCCTGTAGCTCCACCTCCTCTGTTCTGGTACACAAACCAGGAGGATGCAGGAGTTCCTGCAGCAGTCCTGCCTGAATCATTTGACGGGTGGGAGAGTGAAACACAGGCAACATTGATTCATCAAGTGTTTAGAGGATGTCTTTGGTCCAGAGTGTGCTGTTTAAACTGCAGTTCCATCTCTGACATGTTTGAACCCTTCCTGGATCTTCCTCTGGACAGAGCTCCCAGTGTGTCTTCTTCTCTGAAGCAGTTTGTCATGCCTGAAAAGCTGGAGGACTACAAGTGTCCCAAGTGCAAATTAAAAGTCTCAGCCTTGAAGGCAGTCACAGTAGACAGCCTGCCCAATGTGCTGACCCTGACTCTAGCTGTGTTTCCATTACAAATGAGGGCAAAACTTTGTAGATATTCTGTTAATGTCAAAAAAACACAGTTGCACAACTGCAGTGTTTCCATTAAGTAAGAAATGCTATTAAAGTCACGTGAATACGTTTGTTCTCATGATAAGTCATTACAAACATGGCAGCGATGGATGTAAACACATAGCATGTTGCTACCACGACACTAGCGCACATCATCAGAGGAGACGTCGGCGTCTTTTATCGAGGCTTTCCAGAGACAAGTCCCTACTTGGGAGCGGCTACGTATGCTGTGTTTTTGGGAAATTGTAGTCTGTGAGTTTACTATTTTCTTTTACAACTTCGTTGATTTCACTATTTCTACTTCCTGTTATCTTTTTCGTCTTTTTCACCAGTAGAAACAGCCGGTTGTTGATCACGTGACTCCTGTGATGTGAAAAAAGTGTTTCCATTGCAGTTTTGCGAAAAACACCAATTTCGATACGGCTGAAATACCACCTCATCCTAGTGCAAAAACATTTTGTCGAAAAAAGGGAAGTTTTTTCGAAATTGACGTGTTTCCATTGAGCAAATTTATTTTCGAAATTCTAATTTGAGCATTTTCATGGTCAATGGAAACGCAGCTAATGAAAAGATTTCATTCTAATGGAGATAAAGTCTCAAAGCGTGTGAACTTCCCTGAAAACATCAACATACGGCTGTTCACGTCAGAACCTGCAGGCGACCCACAAACCCACAACCTATAGGCCGTACTGGTCCACTCTGGGTCCACGAGTTCTGAAGGTCAATATTTCTGTTATGTGAAGGTGAGCAGCGGTCAGTGGTACAAGATGGACTCCTCTGTATCTGTGAGGAACATCAAGAATGTCCTGAAGAAACAGGCCTGCATTCTATTCTACATCAGATCTGAAGTCAGACAGTGGCACAGAAACAGAACCAATAAAGAAAAAGAAGGAGTGAGAGTGAAGAGCATCCTCTTGTGGTTTCCTACAAGCAGTTGATGACAGAGACCATGAACGAGATAAAACAGAAACACTGTCGCTTTAACACTGAGGACTCTGAATCTGACTTTCCACCTATACACAGGTTCTGCACAGACAACTACAGGAGCAGAGACCACTGACTCACAAACGTGGAGCTGCCTCTTTGTAAATACTCTAAATCTTGTAAATAATAATAAAATCAGTAAATTACAAAAAAAGAAAAGTGCTAGCTAGAATTACCATAAATTTAGCTAAAAACTAAAAGTAACAAAAGAATGGTTAAATACTAACAATAGCATGCTAGCTAGAATTAGCATAACTGTAGCTAAAAGCTAAAAGTAACAAAAGAATGGTTAAATACTAACATTAGCATGCTAGCTAGAATTAGCATAACTGTAGCTAAAAGCTAAAAGTTACAAAAGAATGGTTAAATACTAAAAGTAGCATGCTAGCTAGAATTAGCATAACTGTAGCTAAAAGCTAAAAGTTACAAAAGAATGGTTAAATACTAACAGTAGCATAAGAACAGAAGCAGAGTAGATTTGCTGATGCAGATTTAAAGGGAACATTTTTTCTGAAGGAACTGAAGAGATCTCAAATTATTTTTATGGAAGAATGTTTGTAAAAATAAAGTCAAATATTTAAGTACAAAACAAAGGTGTTAGCAACCAATTTCTAAAATGAGCTGAATATTTTTGATGTAATAATGATTATAAAACCAAAAGATAAGCAAAGTATTTAAATTGCAAAATAAAAAACAGAAGAGCAATCAAAGGCCTCTGCTGTCAAACGTAAGTTAACATTTAGATTGAGATTATTGACTTACCAACTGCTGGAGCCCACGTAACACTGGTGGTGTGACAACATAATGGTCCTTGAGGCGGTTTTCATAAAAGGCAATAAGAACATCCACTGTCACAGGACAAAGAGCACAATAAAGAAAGACCACCAGTTATATACATCACATTAACAAGGACTATGTAGCTGCTAAGAAACATTTCATCTACAATGTAAAGATAAACTTACTTTGACGTAATATTTCTGAAAACCTCACAGAAAATAGAGGAAACTGAATGGGCTGAAAAATCTGACCCAAACAGATTATAAAGATATCTACACAGCCCAGAATTTTCTGCACTCCTACAGACTCCACGTACACAACAAAATGAATTTAACGGCTAAAAAAGTGGATTTTGCAGATATGTCCTCTTAAAATTTTATATCAGTCAACCACGCATTTATTTTTGGCCATGTTTTTATTTTGTTACATTTTTGGTGCAGTAAATACATGATTTTTTACTGACAAAGAAAAGATCTAAAATTTTTAAGAAGTTGTCAGAATTTTTTCAAATGCTACCATAATCTCACAGTGTTGTGTTAGGGCAATAATCAGCCACATTGAAATGTACCAAATACAACTTTGAATCCCATATTTATCATGTCATAAGTTAATGCAGTCTTCTAAATAATACTATTTGTTTTACCTCATCCCTATTTTTGAGTATTATTAGCTCACAAGGTGGTGATATACTTTTATTTTTGTGAGACATACAGAAAGATGTTTATTCTCTCAGCTTGACATTAGTAAGTACCTCTCTCACCCCATCTGACAAAACTGTTTTGGTTTGGATGTAAAGAGCAAAAATAAAAAAACTTGCATGTTGCACAAGTACACATTTAGTATCAAATGTTCCAAGTGCATGCAGACTGCAGACACTGTGTCTCAAAATGTCTTTCTCCTCTTAGCTTTCCCCTATGGAGGACGTCTAGAGCTGCAGCAGCTAACTAACATGTCCAGGTCAGAATGAAATGTATACAGTATCTTTCTACTCATCCAGGACACTCACAGCTCTTCACACTACAACCTGTGTCCTCATTTATCCATTCACACAGCACTCTGTTAGCTCTCTACAAAGATAACATGTACAATCATCATTGGAGACTAATCAGTGCCAATCACATTCATACACTGATGGGACACATCAGAGGCATTAGGGCTGAAGTGTCTTGCTCAAGGACACAACAACTGAGACAGCTGGATGGGGGATCGAACCGGTGACCTTCTGGTTCCAGGACGACTCCCCTAACCACTCTGCCACAACCGCCCCACAAGAAAAAAACAACACAGAAACTGGCAAAGCGCACAAAAAAATAATCCAACTAGAAGCACTGGGAGAGTGCAAACCTTCACCAAGACCAGTTTCCTCCATCCTGTAAGAGTTAATGCGTAAAAGCAGAGATGGAAACACATTTGTTGAATAAGTTCTGACGTAGTGAACATTTAAGCAGCAGTATGCACGGGATTTCTTCTTGGTGGAGTCCAATGTGAAAAACAAAAGTCAGATTGGTCACCCGACGTTATTCATGGTCAAACTGGTGTGGGATTAAGCTCCTAAGTTTTCATCAGTCACATTTCACCATGTAAAATGTCTGTTTTATCTCCTTGTATGAGTTTGTAATGGTTTGACTCTTTATAAAGTGCTTCCTGGCTCCCCCCGTCTCCAAACTTTGAGGCCCAGCAGCTCTCTGTTTACAAGCCTAGTAGAGACAAACTGTTTTCATTGGTTGTTTCAGAAGTGTGGTGTGTTTGAGGAAATTAGAAAAATAGGTTTTATGGTGCAGTCACGCACTTCCTGGTCACAAAATGTTCTGTAAATGTGCATATTATGGYAAAAAATTATTCATCGTTAAATGTGTTTTAACATTACTTTTATAAAGTTTGAAGTCTGTGCTGTCCAATCCAGCTCACTGTTTTTTACAGAAGCCCTGTGAAAGCATCACAGCTTTGCTGATCTCTGAGTGTTAGAAGAAAAAAAAATCCTGTATCTGCATCGTGATCCAGAACATCACCAAAATTTAAAGTTGTGTTCCTTGGCCCAGTACCACATGTGGTAAAAATGTCCTGACAATCAGTCCACAAGTGTTTGAGTAATGTTGTCCACAGACAGAACAACAGAACAACAGACAGACAGACATTCGCGACCGAAAACATTACCTCCTCGCCCTTGGCAGAGGTAATAATAGAACTGAAAGTCTCAGTTGGTAGAGCTGATGCCTCTCAGCAAGAAGGTTGCCGGATCAAATCCCAGCCCTGGACCTTTCTGGGTAGTTTGCATGTTCTCTGATAAATGTTAGGTAGGCTACTTGGAAAAAAGTTAGCCTTAAAAGGTTTTTGGATAAATTTTGAAGGTTGGAAAATGAAGGTGAAACAAGGACTAAATTATTTTACCTACAACAGCTCTGTGGTGAATGTTCCTCCTAAATTGATCAAATCCCTCTTTTCCTATCATCTCTTGTAGTTTCTATTCTATACTAGAATGAATGTGGGTTTTTCTGTTCAGTGAGATTTCATTAACAAATGGAAATCCCTCCAGATGATCTGGTGCTGTCTCAGAGTGGAACCATTTCTATTTTTACTTTTGGAAAAGTTTATTTCACAGGTTCATTGTGTTACTTAGTTTGTCTGGGTTTTTGTTTTTGGATTTTATCAAAAGATACAGAGAAATGTTGAGACTAAAAAAGAGCCGACTTTTATCATTTTTAAACAACCTTTATTTGGACCAAAACCGTGTCTTTGTAAAGGCTGTCTGCTTTTCTTTCTATTCTTCATTAAAAAAAGAACCATTGTAACTTTCTGTCTTCCTTTGGTTCCCATTGAAAAAAGCTTTTATCTGCCACCTGCTTAACTCCAGAAATGTAACGTCACATTAAAGTTAGAGTTTTCATTTTCTCTTTCTTCTGGTGATGACATTTAGAGCATGCCGTAACTCAGATACAGCTGCTCCCGACAGTTCAGTGGTGGCTGGTGCGTTGTTCAGATTTACACGACACTTCATATTTGTACCCACATTTAGCCAGTGGTGGGGGCTCATTTTCACCTGTTAAGCACAATACAAGAGTGAATGGATGAATTACCTTCTCTCTCTGTAAGCTCTGCGTAGTTCTCCTGTAAAACCTCAGAGAGTAGCTGGACCCCTCGGGCTCGAGTGTGAGGCTGAGAACTGGTCAGGCTTCCTCTACAAGAGAAGAAACATCATGTTCACAACAACTGAGGGTCAAAACTCAACCTGGAACGGACCAAAAACACCGAGGTAGAAGTACAAGAAGGCATGGCTTACAAAGTATTTAACCCCTTAGCTGTCTTTCTGTTCTGTTACCTTACAGCTTTGAAATTAAATTCATTTTGATTAAAGAAAACATGAAAACCAAGGAACTCTTCACAAAAGTAAGAAAAATATGTGAAAAAATACAAATCAGAGCTGGGTTTCAAACAAAGCTATCTCAGAAGCCTGCATGTCCCACAAACTGCCAATACATTGAGTTATTGGAAAGGAGAAATGATGCCACCACAGGAAACCTTGCAAGAGAGGATCATCCACAAGAACCTCCACAGCAGTTACCTGTGCAGGGCATTAATCAGAGAAACATCCGTGTGGCCAAATGTAACCTGGATGGAGCTGAAGATGGGAGGACCTGTCCATAAGACAACTAGAAGCTGCAGACTTTTATGGAGGAGAATCAGGAAAACACAACAAACAAAATGCTTCCAAAAGGCAGACATTTAGAATTTAAAGAAGCAAAAGTAAAGAGGGTTTGTTCCAGAGTCGGGGTCCTGGTCACCCCAATGCTTTAGCCTTGACCCTGGGATATACAATAAAAGTTGGTTTGACCTCAGGGATCTCCCATACAGTTAGACTTAAAAGTTCATGGCCCGTATTTATCAAACTTCTTAGAATTCCTCTGAAGAAATGACTTAAGTGTGAAATCACTCTGAGATAAGAGCTGAGTCCAACAGTCTGTTATGAAGCGTGTCAGTCTGACTTTAAGGGATGTGTCAGAGTNCAGGTTCACACAGCAGCTAGCAGGCTGCATGAACCAACTGACATTAACAGTATTCAAGCCCCACATGGGAGAAGCGTCAGAACTAGCTCTGTATCACCGCAGACAGGATGTTGTGGTGCTAACCTTAGCCTGGTAACATTCAGCGTGTAGCGAATCCTAAAGCGCTAATCAACCGCCTCAGCGGCGCTGATTTGACACAAACCCTCCATTAATGTGTCCAACAAAATGTGATGAAGACCCACTCTACCTGCCGCCACTTCTTTTGCCTTGCTGTCCTGTAGACCGGAGACATATTCCTCCACCAGAGACAGTAGCAGAGGACTCTGTGCGGCCATCGTACTTGTTGCTCCGCACACGCTCAGTGCGCATGCGCAACAAAGTTTGTAGGCGAAAAAAAACCATTTGAACTTTTTGACAGTGGCGTCACTAGGCCTATTTTAGGGGTGCTGGAGCCCCACTAAAATGTTTTAAAGCCCCCCCTAAAGTGTATTTTGATGTAAAAAAAAAAGTATTTTTTTTTACAAAAATTCAATATGATGTGGTCAGAATAAACAACCATACATACATACATACATACATACATACATACATACATAC
>NW_013952981.1:267208-269007 GCF_001266775.1 Austrofundulus limnaeus | reverse complement strand
GTGTCAGAGTAAATCTTAATGTCAGTCTGACTTTAAGGGAAGTGTCAGAGTAAATCTTAATGCCAGTCTGACTTTAAGGGAAGTGTCAGAGTAAATCTTAATGTCAGTCTGACTTTAATGGAAGTGTCAGAGTAAATCTTAAAGTCAGTCTGACTTTAAGGGAAGTGTCAGAGTATATCTCAATATCAGTCTTAGAGCTGATTTACGACACTTTGCTGTGCCACAAAGCTGATCCTGGATGACGTCATTACCAAACCTCAGCGTGGACCAATCACTGCCTCAGATTTCATGCTCAAGATTATTATGAGAAATGTCAAGATAAAACTGACAATCCTAAGATGAGTTCACTTTCAACACAGTAATGTTCATACATGTTATGTTGTGATTGTCTGTAAATTACAGAACATGCCCTTATTTACATCATGAAAACAGACAAATGGAGAGAATCTCATTAAGTTTTTCAAGACCTCAGCTTTCAAGTTCTTATGTCTCAGAGCCTGAGAAAAGCTTGGTCCAAGAGAAGACTTGCTCTTGTCTAGAGGTGTTGGTTAAAAGACGAGCTCCACTCTGCATTCTGGACAGGTTGAAGTCGTTTGAAGACTGAGGGATGCTGATATAAAGTCCATGACAATAATCGAGTCTAAAACTGAAGAAAGGCCTTCTCTGAGTCAGCGCTATTAAAAACCTTTAACCCTGGTCAGGACACGTAGATGATAAAAGCTAGATTTGACTAGAGTACATTTATTTATTAAATCACTCATATTTCCTCCCAGAGCAGAAACTGCATAATCAAGCTTTTATAAATGTCATATTTTAGGGATGTTGACATGTCGTCAGCAGCTGCTGCCTTTTTCTTCCCCAACTGCTGTGACCAGATTGTTTGACACTGCTCTGTGTTTGCTTGTTATTTCCTCCTGCTTCGTTATTTCTATGAATTTCAACAAACCGCAGGTAATTAGCTACAACCTCGTCTTCCAGTTTTTAATTTTTCTTAATGCGTTTTGAAGAGACAATTTTTTGAAATTAGGATCAAATCATGAGATTTTCTAGTGAACCTTAAATAGAGAAGCTGCCATGAAGAACATTATTTTATCTGCCCTTGTTCCTAATTTGATAATAATTTGAAACGTTGACGTTTGTTCTTTTTAATCCAGAATAGCTCTTGTTGCAAAGTGTTTTGACGCTCGTCTTCATCACATGACACATTTAACTCGCTGTCATTGGTTGATGAGCTTTGTTTACAAAACACGTCCACATGGTTTTTAAATTGTTTTAATTTCCTTACTTTCTAAGACACATTAAGTTGATTTGATGCTACAGTTTGCCTTGTAATGTTATTTTATACATTTCTGCTACTTTTGAATCGGCTATTATTAAGTTTTATTAGTTTTTTAGGATACAAGATGATTCCTATAAAAACCAGAATGTGAATCTTTTCCTAAAATTTCATGGTGATATCTTGAACAGTGTTGTATAAAGTACCTCAAATTGATACTTGAGTAAAAGTACAAGTATCTTATCATAAAAATACTTTGGTAAAAGTTAAAGTCTTCTCTAAAAATATTACTTSAGTAAAAGTACAAGTATCTTATCATAAAAATACTTTGGTAAAAGTTAAAGTCTTCTCTAAAAATATTACTTGAGTAAAAGTCTTAAAGTATCTGATATTTTTTGTACTTAAGTATCAAAAGTAAATTTCTGACACAAAATCTACTTACCAGTAAGTATTAAAAGTAAAAGTACTGAGTAAATGTGAGCAGTTAGATTTTCCAAAATGACATTTATTGGGAGGTGACTTC
>NW_013952981.1:258115-259751 GCF_001266775.1 Austrofundulus limnaeus | reverse complement strand
TATATATATATATGAATAAAACACACACATAATACAAATATATAATATAGAAAAATGCTGTGCGTCTCGTGGGGGCTAAGCCCCCCTTGTCCTTAAAACCTAGTGACACCCCTGCTCATTGATTAGAAAATCAGTAAAACACAGTTAAGTTGATTTTAACTTATATGTGAGGATATAGTTTGGCATTAAAAGCATCCATGAATCTTAAGGAACAGTTAGGTTCAATAATGATAATTAAAATAAACTCTTTTTTAATCTGATTTGCTGAGGTAAAAAGGTTTGGAACTATATGAAAAGTGCAACAAATAAACATTCAAAATATAGAATTATAATGTACAGAAAAGGGATTATGTTTGTGTTTTCTATCATTAGATTATTCTAATGCACAAATAACAGATTATTCTAGTCTTTTTAAGTGAAAGTCGTTTTTGTAATGATGTAGAACTGCAACAAGGCTTAAAAATCAAAGTATTTAATAAATAAATGTTGCTTGGTTTGATGTATTCTTGAATAATCTGTTTAATTAAACATTTGTATTAATTGTAGCCTATTATCAGCTCGGACGGGAAAGAGATGTAGTGGATTAGAAGTATAAGGTGATGTGAAAATAAAAACATTCAGGAACAGTAATAATATCTCGAACATGTTGTTAATAATTCCAAAGATTTGTTTTAAGTTTGGTGAGTGTCAGAGAAGCCTACCTGAGCGCTTCTGCGCATGCGTAAACAAAGTTAGGCGGCGCTAGCTGAACTGCTGGTCACCTATTAACAGACTCGGGAAGTGTCTTTTCGGGACTTTAGTAAAAATGATCCGCAGACAGCGCGAAGGGATTCAAAGACTTCCTTCCACCTGGGTCCGGGAGGACCGTGGCTGTCAGCTGTGTCTGTAAAAGCGCTAAGAAGCGGAGAAAGGCTCGTGTTACGCTGAAGTTTGTGTTTACTGATGTTGAGGTAGCTAACTCTGGTTAGCTCAGTTAGCTTGTTAGCGAGAAAGCTTCGTGTTGTGTTAACTGTGTTACAACTTTGCTAACAAACTGAAGCGGCGGTGGGAGGGAGATATGAGCGCTAGTACAACCTGTCAGTCTCGTCCTGGAGTTAGCTGTCCTTGCTGAGAAGTTTTTACAAACACTAATAACATTAAATCAGCCTGGCTAAAACTGACCTAACGAATGGCAGATCATCTGGTTTGCAGCCTGCACCTCCTGTGACGCCCACTCCGGACATCAGGTCCATGGGACCCCCGCTCAGCCAGTAGAGCCGTGAAGAGTGGGACCACCATGGGAGGATGTGTGGGGAGATACCTGAACGGCTGGGAGGACTCACACAGCCGAGGCTCGTCCAGAACCGGTGGGAGAGGAGGTAACATACAAGTTCATCATGTATCACATCAAACACTTGAGTTTATTCAGTAAACCTAATGTACAGCCATGTAAAATACATACAAATATATTGGATCTATCATGATTACACTTATTTACATTCAGAGTTTTAAAGTAACTAAGTACAAATACTTATTTACTGTATCCTGATGCATCTCAGTAATCCAGGTAAAAAATTAAAAAGAAAAAATAGTATAGGTCTTCTGGACGAGTTCTTCTCTAACGAAACGTTTCGTCTCTCCTCCAAGAGACTTCTTC
>NW_013952981.1:254071-256492 GCF_001266775.1 Austrofundulus limnaeus | reverse complement strand
ATCAAGATATTTTTCTCCCTAAATTTTTATTTTTTATTAAAAGTGTCACAGAATAGGAAGGGAATGAGATACTTTCAAACAAATTTTACTGGGCTAAAATATTAATTCTCAACTATTACCAGTTCAAATTAGGTAACAGTAGCTTAAAATGTGAATATTTGACACACAGTAAAATCCAGCATGTCTCATTTGCGTTTTTGTACTCATTTAAATATGTCCAAACTGTACACTTGTCTAAAACACTCTAATTTCAACACAGGGACTTCACTCAGGGCTCAAATTAAAGATGTAACTCCCACAAAACACATTCTACCATCCATATTTACTCACAGCATGATTAAATTAAAAAACATATTAATATTCATTAATATTTACACCAACACTGCACTTTCAGCCAAATTTCCACCAATAACCAGCCAAACCGCAAGAATAAACAATATATCTTTATATCTTTCATTGCATTAACATTCCATGTCCAAAGTAGCGATTCAAAATAGCGACCGGAAGTCTTTTTATCCAAATAATTTTACTTTTCTTGGCCACAAAATCACTTTTCCATGTCTTGAAGCACTCAAAGCACTTAATAAATATATTTTCATCTTATCAGCATGTTTCGTCAGCTAACTGGCCAAAAAACGGTGGAAAACAACATTTTCCTGTGAGCATTAGCTGCCTTCCTTAGCGTTGTAACACTGCCGAAATATGGCCGCCTCCATTGTGTTATCTTCTTCCGTCACTAACAAAGTTCCCACCCCCTCTACTTGTACATTAAATGAAAGGTACAGTGATTGGCTACACAGTTGTAGCATCAGAACAAAGCTCGTAGCTGATTGGCCGATTTTACTGTCAGTCAAAGCTAGAAAGACGAAAACCGGAAGTTGGTCACTACTGAGATGATATTGGCCCTAGACAGCCGAAACTTGAACCCAGTTGGTCAAATGAGGTGCCAATCAAAAGAGGAGGGCCTAGACGTCAAGTTTGATGCATTTCACATGGACACAGGCGGAACAGGAAACAGATATTATACTTCAAAATAAAACAAATACAAAATGGCACGTGGGCGTTCCGCTGAATGTTAACAGTACACACACTCACACATTTAGTCATTTATTATTTTTGTGGTGGGGTGTGCACCGGATCACTTCAGTGAGTAGATTAGTGAAGTGAACTGGATTTTCCTGCTCCACTCCATGCCTACCTGTGTAAGTTACCTCTGTTCCTGGAATACCCCCCAGTCGGCTTCACCTCTGATCCCGTTTTACACACCTTCCCTGGATCAGCCTCGCACGCCTCACCTGTACCTACCTGTCCTGGATCTCTGGAAGCCTCCTTGGAGAATAGAAAACAAGAAATAACTGTAAGCTTGAGTTTAAGATAAATACAAAATGTCTAATCACTTATTTATTTAATATATCATCCCTCAGTTCACATATCTATAACCATGTGAAGCTTTACTGTGCACAATATGATTATACCATTGTAGTGCAGCACTGTGTATACCAAATAAAACACGTAACTCAGTAAATTTCTTACTTGTGAATTTATTACATTAGGTTGACAAAGTTTACCAATTCATGAATTATGCCACTCACAGCACAATGGATTAGCTTGGAGGCAGAGGGAGGAACAAAAGCCATGAAGCAGAAAACAATTCAACTTGCTGTCACATTGTATTTCTTTTGGGAATACTTGTACTTCGTTATCGACATAGTGGCGCCGAGAAAACTGTAGATGTCTGCTTATGAAAAGACAAACAGTTACATTTTAAACTGCATGGTTAAAAGGACATTTCATATCAAATATTTCAGTAAGATCAACACTTGAGGTATACCTTGTAAAAAGGAAAAATCATGTCACATGATGTAATGATTCTTTTAATTAATGATATATAATGAGTTACAAAAACAGACTGTTGTGTCAGCTTGATCTGCAGAAGGACAGATTAATGAAAAGTTAGGCCAGAGTTTGACTTGAAGAAAGGTTTTTCAGAACAGAGGTCAGTTCAAGAGGAACCATGACTTGTTGGGTTAGGAAGTCATGGAAGAGAGGCCCGTCATGCTACATTCTTTTAATAAATACTAGTAATATTGTTGCTGTTCATCATTATTCTCTGTTCATCATTCTGGTTTAGCCAAGGCCAAATATCCAGAGGGCTATAATACTTTTCAGTAAGTTATATGTCTTGTACAATTCTGGTTCAAATAAAGAACTTTATTTAAATTGTTGGCTAATTATGCATTTGCTGCTACAAAGCTCCGCCTTTTTGAACCTAGTTCCTAGTGTTGGGCAATATTGGCAAAAAAATTAATCATGATTAGTTGTGGTATTTAGCCTATTACGATAAATGTTAACAACTGAAGGTAACAGTTGATTGTGGAATAGAATTGAACTATGTGCCTGGGAAATACATAACAGTAACAC
>NW_013952981.1:247180-252471 GCF_001266775.1 Austrofundulus limnaeus | reverse complement strand
GACTGAAGAAGTCTCTTGGAGGAGAGACGAAACGTTTCATTAGAGAAGAACCCGTCCAGAAGACCTATACAATTTTTTTATTTTTGACATTTAATAGTATTTCTGTATTATTTATTGAACATTTAATCAGTTGTACCCATAATACTTTTCAGTGTTCATAAGAGGACATGTTAAAATGCTTTAATGCAAGAAATACCATGTAGAGCTCAGTTATTGTAAGTTTTCTGCTGTTTCAATGAGACGAGAAATGTAAGGTTTTCTGTTTAGTCGAAGTTAAACATATAACATCAAAGTTTATTACAGCTGGCCCTTTGAGGGCCCCTATAAGCTCACATGGTCCTCGGTGAAAATGAGTTTGACACCCCTATTTCAGACTACATCTACATGTATGGACTTATGTGGATGAGTGTAGTTTGGTGAATTTTTTTGATCTACTGACATGAATTTTGTTTGCCTCCGTTACATAAACACACACACATCCTCACATGTTACTACTGCAGTTTAGCTGTTAGAGATGTGACGTTAGTGAACAATCCAAATCTTTTGAACGGCTCTTTACAGCGAATGATAGGAGCCGAATCGCGGGCAGTAACGAGCCATTTGTAGTTTTATTTCTTTAATTTTCATACTTAAAATGCTCCCGCTTTGGTGTGGAGTACAGAAGCTCACTGTGAAAGGGGGAGGGGGGTTTCCACTTGACAAACACATGGTTCCACCCATGTGATGGGATGACGTCATTACGTACAGCGACGTGATGACGTAATACGTTCAAAATCGAACGGCTCTATGAAACATACGGCTCCTCAAGATCTGGTTCTCTTCAAAGAGCCATTTGTCCCATCTCTATTAGCTGTAGTAAGAAAGTCCCAGAGGTGGGCAGCGCTACTTCAAAAGTTAATTGCACAAATTCTAAAGTGTTCATTAAATTATTTAGTTCAGCAAATTCTAAAGCGCACATGTCTTAAGAAACTTAGCAGAAGCTAAATTAGATCCGCAACATTGGCTCAGATCACCAGATCACATAATTTCCAGTGATATCATGAGCCATTCTTGCACAATACTACCATCTAGTAGCAAAACAAATTGCTTTCTGCTCATATCACTATTTGTTGTAGTTTGAGGAAGTGATCTGTAGAAAGAGACGTTTGACTCACGGTGTTAAAATAAAAAGTTGTGGATTGCAAGTTCTGCTGCTGCTTGGTCATTTATTTTACGTTTATGGTAGGGCTTCTATAAGAAAGAATACACTATATAAGTATTTTTTAAACTGTTTATTGGAGAACTGAAGCAATGCATTCTGGGTAAAGGACGAAGTAAAGGAAACCTTGTTCGCTTCAAAATAAGAGCATGAATTTAAACTTTGCCGTGCTTCAATACGACTTGAGACCGCGGGTTGATAGTTGAAGATTCAGCTTGTCATAAATTATTATAGTTCCTCCCTCTACCCTCTCAAAGCTCAAATAAGTATATAAACAACAATAATTATGGCTGGATTGTTGGGAAAACTTTTATTTATTTATTTATTTTAACAGTGGTTCTAGAAAAAAGAAGTGAAAATCAGCTGAATTTAGATTTTTGTGGGAGACCTTAAAGTGTCCCTTAAAAAAGGAGATTTTAATGTCTAAATCTTTTTACCTATGCATATTTGTTCCACTCATTTAATGTGTGATTTATTTATTTTCTATTAAGTTTTTAGTTAAATGAGTTACAACAACACCAAATTTCCCTCTGGGATCAATAAAGTATTTTTGAATTTGAATTGAATAAGTTTTATATCGTGATATATATCGATACCGCCACCCATCGTAATGCACATCGTGATATGAATTTTTTGCCATATTGCACATTCCTACCACAGTGTTTTTTTTATAAATACTTGTGTAACTGTGGGCAGCCAGTTTGTAGCAAAGCCAGTTTTGCTTCATTTCCCAAGGAGATGGTTTCCTTTCCTCTGTCTGCGCTGATCAGCTGGAAGCATCTTTTTGTTTTCCAACCAGTTGACGTCAAACGCCTTAGTGTGCTGCTTCTACCTGGAACCATCAATAAACTGCACAGCTGAGGGTGCTTCAGAACCTGGAGACACACTTCAGCCGAACCACAGATCAGAACCACAGATCAGAACCTCAGATCAGAACCTCAGATCAGAAACTCACATCAGAACCTCAGATCAGAACCTCAGATCAGAACCACAGATCAGAACCTCAGATCAGAACCTCAGATCAGAACCACAGCAGGCGCATCTGCTGTTCAAGAAAATAACAAACTCTTTAGGGAAGTTTCTTAACTGTAATATCAGATGATGTTCTGCTCCAGTTTTAAATGATGACAATGGATAAAAGACAGAGAAAACTTTAGATTAGTGCTTCTCAAATATAAAATTAGAAAGCACAAATCAGCTTACAGATAGAAAAAATTAGTAAAAGTCCTGAGGCGCAAACAAGAAATTTAGGTCCTCACTTAGCGGATTTGCGCTTTAGGGGACTAGTGCCCACCACTGGGAAGTCCCTTTGGATCTTAAGCTAACAGTAGAACAGCTCCTGTCGTCCACATGACTCCTCCTGAGCTGAGCCACCTCCATTATAAATAATTAGTCTGAAACAAAGACAACCTCTTGGATTTCAGCTGTCCTTTTTAAAGTCTCTGATCCATCACACCAAATCTCTGAGCAACATCGCAAGCTTTACTGGTTTGTTGTGTTTATTTTAACCAAGTTTCTTGTCAACAGAACATCTTAATCTGTTAGAGATCTAATAGTGATTCATGGGAAGATTTATTGGTAAATGAATGAAGCCAGTAGACTTCACTCTTGTTTTCCATCACAATGTTTTAACTTTTAAGTTCTCTGCTTGCCTCTCCATCCATGCTTTATGTTTTGTGATTATTTATTAGAAGTAAATCCAGTTAAAATTACATGAACGCACACATGCTTCATGCATATTACAAACTCTGAGAGACCTCCTAATTTTAGATTAAATGACACCTCAGTTTGTTGTGTGGTGTTTGCTGTCTCTGGTGACAGCTTGCATTTCTCTCCTCTGTCCACTCTGGTTGTTTCTGCTGAAACATTAAAACCGAGCTAACATCCCTCAATGTTACACAAGCTGGGATGCACATTAGAACAACACCATTTCCATTGCTTATTAAACTTCATGTATGCTGATATCAAATATTACTCATTATGTTCAGTCCTGTTTTTATTCTGTTCTGATAGCAAAATATTTCATAAACCACTGGACTGATTTGAATGAATCCCTGAACCAGTGGCTCCCACATCTGTAGTCATGAAAACCTTTGAACGTTTGGTTTTATCCCACCGAAAGTCCAGTTGCAACCCCCAGTTGGACCCTCTGCAGTTTGCCTACAGAGCCAACTGGTTTGTTGATGACACCATAAACCTGGCTCTCCACTACATCCTGCAGCATATGGATCCACCAGGAACCTACGYCAGGATCCTGTTTGTGGACCTCAGCTCTGCATTCAACACCACCTTCCTGCTCTGCTCCAGGACAAGCTTTCTTTGCTCCATGTACCAGACTCCACCTGCAGGTGGATCACAGATTTCCTGATGGACTGGAATCAGCGCGTGCAGCTGGGGAAAGTTGTCTCAGACACACAGACTATAAGCACAGGAAATCCACAGGGCTGTGTTCTCTCCCCTCTGCTCTTCTCCCTGTACACTGACTCTAAAAACTCTTTGAACTCTTGAGTTCAATCACTGCAGAACTCTACCTGAAAACAGACCATTTTAGCCATAACTTGAGACAGGAAGGGGCTAGCTGCACGAAACTTGAACACCATACGTTTGGAAAGATGATTAACAATTCAGCTTGGCCAACAAAGCTCTGACTTACCCAATCAAAAAAAATCACTATTTTTAATCTGAGTGATGAAATCAGGGCTGTTTGGCCAAAAGCCACCATAAGTATCTCTGCAAAGCCTTTATAATCACAGAGTGACATCATTCAACTCATTTATGGACTTATGTCTGTGTTTTATTAATAAAAATGAATGTTTAATTATGAAGAAAGGCCAGGCAGGGGAATATCCCCCTCTGGTGGTGAAACAGATCATTTCCTAAATCCCAACCCTCAACGAGAACTCCGCCCCCTCATTTGCATATTGGACCATGAAATTAAACGCCATGAAAAAGTAAAACAGCCTGAAATAGTAAAACGAAACAATTAGAATGAGTATTTTTGTATTTAATGTTTACATTTCCAGTACTAACATACTTTTCCCTGGTGTTTTAGAAAAAGTCCTCTAAATGTATATGTAATCACATGTAAACTGGTCGGTAGTAGTTCTCTTCAGGGTTTTATTTTATTTTGTTGTTGTAGTTGTTCGTCCTGACACTGCTAGCCTGTTCAGTAAAATTCCCTGTGTACGTGTTGAAAATGTAACCTTAGTTTTGCCCGTTCTGCCCGCAGGACGTAACGAGCCTCTGAAAAAAGATCGACCCAAGTGGAAGAGCGAGTACCCGATGACGGAGGGCCAGCTACGCAGCAAGCGAGACGAGTTCTGGGACACGGCACCTGCCTTCGAGGGCCGCAAGGAGATCTGGGATGCTTTGAAAGCTGCTGCTGTAGCCCTGGAGTGCAATGACCACGAGCTGGCACAGGCTATAGTGGACGGAGCCAGCATCACACTGCCACATGGTGAGGGCACCAGAACCGTCATAGTGCTGCGCAACATATCACTAATCTGTCAGTCAGCACAATATTCTCTTAGATTCTGTTCTCTTAGATTTGAACAACATCCTGTCTTGTCTTGTTTTTGCTTTGGCTTTCCTTCACAGGTACTCTAACAGAATGTTATGATGAACTCGGGAACCGCTACCAGCTGCCCGTCTACTGTCTGGCGCCCCCTATCAACCTCATCTCAGAATGCAGCGATGAGGACACCAGCGACAACCCAGAACCCCCCGCAACATCCAAGAAAGAATTCCAGCTTAAGGTACCAAGACGAGCACAGCTCTGAGATATTTAGAACTTCCCTACATTGGTAATAAAGTGTTTCATGTCTCTGCTAATCCATGAAAAACTGATCAACAGGGTGTAAAATTCTAATTTAGGGCTCTTCTTTGTGTGGGTTTGTTTTTTCAATGAAAACTTATAAATGTGCACGTTTTTAGAGCCTTTATATCACGTCAAATTCAAGGGGGCCAAATGTGGGCACAATCTGCAGGTGTGAGTCCATAACAGCACAGTTAACACTGATCAACAGCACAGTTAACACTGATCAACAGCACAGTTAACACTGATCAACAGCACAGTTAACACTGATCAACAGCA
>NW_013952981.1:243777-247015 GCF_001266775.1 Austrofundulus limnaeus | reverse complement strand
CACTGATCAACAGCACAGTTAACACTGATCAACAGCACAGTTAACACTGATCAACAGCACAGTTAACACTGATCAACAGCACAGTTAACACTGATGAACAGCACAGTTAACACTGATCAGAAACTTAGAACACCATGTAAAGCTCAGGTATAGTATGTTAGCTGTGCTCAGCTGTAGCACTGACACAAGGAGCTCCTGTTTAGTCAAAGTTAAACATGAAACTTAATTACATCATAATGCTCTGGTGGCCCTCAGTGAAAATTAATTGACACCCCAGTTTTGTATGTTATAAAACAGGAAACCCAATCTGCAGAGGTCTGAAGATGGAATGTTGATCAACAGCAGAAATATTACTAATTTTAAGTGTACAGATTTTTAAAATAAAAATGACAGAAAATGAAAAAAATCTGCATCTGAATGAGCATTAGTTGAATCTTATCTCTCCCTCTCTCTTAAATAACTAAAATAACTAGTATACCTAGTCATAAAAGCAATTTCAGATACCTGGAATGTAATTGTGGTGAAGCCAATTAAATGTAAAAACGGCCTGCCGTAAATGTGAGCTTCCTCATGCTGCTGAAAAAGATCCAATTGTTAAATTATGTTCTTTTCTTCATCGCAGCTGACAAAAACAAACATTGTTTATATGTTTTGCTTTGCATGACGTTCAGCAGGAGGGAGGGAGAAATTCTGAAGATTTACCCCACGAGACAATTCATCTTATGGTGGTAGTACATTACAAAAAGGAAACAGTTAAAATTTACTCCCATACCTAGCTGAGTTTCCATTGACCATGAAAATGCGCAGATTAGAATTTCGAAAATAAATTTGCTCAATGGAATCACGTCAATTTAGAAAAAAATTAAGTTTTTTGACAAAACATTTTTGCGCTAGGATGAGGTGGTATTTCAGCCGTATCGAAATTGGTGTTTTTGCAAAACTGCAATGGAAACAATTTTTTCACATCACAGGAGTCACGTGATCAACCGTCTGTTTCTACTGGTGAAAAAGACGAAGAAGAAGAAGATAACAGGAAGTAGAAGTAGTAGTAATATCACAGAAGTAGTATAAAGCAGTAAACTCACCGACTACAATTTGCCAAAAACACAGCATACGTAGCCGCTCCCAAGTAGGGACTTGTCTCTGGAAAGCCTCGATAAAAGACGCCAACGTCTCCTCTGATGATGAGCGCTAGTGTCGTGGTAGCAACATGCTATGTGTTTACATCCATCGCTGCCATGTTTGTAATGACTTATCATGAGAACAAACGTATTCACGTGACTTTAGTAGCATTTCTTACTTAATGGAAACACTGCAGTTGTGAAACTGTGTTTTTTCAACATTAACAGAATATCTACAAAGTTTTGCGCACATTTGTAATGGAAACACAACTATTGATAAAAGCCCTAAACTTTCTGGATTGGGGGAGTTGCTTGGTGGGGCAGTGAGTTCTGGTAGGGGGTCAGGCCACCCTCTTGTTAACAAAAACACAGCTTTTTTTTTCTTATAGCTCTGGTTTTACTGAAGAGCTGTTGTGCACTGGTCAGAAATCAGACGTGGGTGTGTGGATTGACTGAGAAGCACTTGTTTAGCTGGACCTTGTTGAGTTGTAATTGACCACTTGCAACATCAGTTAACATCTCCATAATGCTTAGCACCTTGGTCTGCTATGAGCCCTTAGACCCTAGCACTGTTTGTCTGATCAGTCCTGTGCTGCTCCGTAGGTCCGACTGTCCACAGGAAAGGATGTTCGTCTCAGCGCCAGCATGACCGACACCGTTGGGCAGCTGAAGAAGCAGCTACAGGTCCAGGAGGACATTGACGTGGTCCACCAGCGCTGGTTCTTCTCTGGTAAGCTGCTAACAGACAAAACACGGCTGCAGGACACGAAGATCCAGAAGGACTTTGTGATTCAGGTCATCGTCAACACTCAGACCCCTGAAGAGCCCGAGCTCTCACCGCCTCTCACTGCCTCCTCACCCACCTGTGAATAAAACAATGGGTGGGTTCTCCAAAAGTCTGGATAATGGTTTTATTTTGGACAACAGCTGTTTTTACTGGAAGACATATGTAACCTGGAGGTACGGACTCAACACAAATACCCAAAGGGAATAATCAAAGTGCTGCTTTGTTCCTCTGCCCAGCTTCAGTCTGGTTTCATGTCAGAGCTGTTCTTCACACGGCTCTGAGGCTGAACTCATGCTGGTGTGCAGTGCTGCACCTGTAGACTGTGTCTCTGGGCTTTCCTCTGCCCAGCTCTTTGTGTTTGTCCTAAAGCTCCTCAGCTCTGCTGTCCTTTCACTTTCTCTGCCTTTAAAACACGACAAGAAACAGAGCGAATGATGCAAAATATTTCAGTTTCTTTTCTCCTTTTATTTAAGGAAATCATGCTAACTCAGCTGTTTTTGCACATTTAAAGGTTGTTGCTATAAATTTGTGGTAGTCTGTGTGCCTTCTATAAAACTAAAAAAGGTTTAGTGTCAGGAAAGACGAGTTCTTCTGCTGGCCTAAACCCTGAGTATTTTTTTAGATTTACATCAATTTATCACTGCTGCCTTTTTTATGCTTTCTTAAATTTTGTGTATAAATGGATGTATATGCGTAATTAAAAAAATGTATTTGAGGTGAATCAAATTAGATCTAGGAGAAATAAATGAGTGAAAGTATAAATGAATCAGTTCAGCTATTCATGGTTGGTACTTGTCTACTAACTGCTTTACAACCACTTTAATGGAGCTTCACAGGCCTTTATTACAGCCCCTCCACCAGTACTGGAACAGCAGGTCAAAGAGCCTATATGACACGCTCCTCCCTTCTACTCCCTGCTTACTGCCTTTGTTTTTAGCATTAGCTGCTAGTACTAGTCCATGAAAAATCACAAAAGTTGAAGCATCTGTGATCTACTGGTATAAAACATGAGTTCTGTTGTGTGTCGTTGTGTCAACTAACCAGCAGGTACAATAGGAGTTAGTTTTTATCCTTTTTCCTCTTGATGAGGAGGTGACAGCAGAGGATCATAGCATTACAGGGAAAACTTATCTTTAAAAGCTCACGCTTGTGTTTGTAATCAGCATTTCTAACCTGAGGATATTCAAGAGCCAGCATCAGAAATGAGAAGATGGAGGTTACAAAAGAGAAATGTACATTTATCCCCTTTTACCGCCAAGACGAGAGAGGAAAGACCACCTCCACATGACAGCTAGCAGGAAGCTAGCACAGCAGCCGGTACAAAGGTAGG
>NW_013952981.1:225795-243645 GCF_001266775.1 Austrofundulus limnaeus | reverse complement strand
ATATAAGGTTTTAAAACTTGGTAAGATGGACAGTTTTTGCAGTGCAGTTTACGCAGCTCATTTACACACTTTTCCTGAAGATAGAAGAGTTTGTTGAATCTGACGTGACATGTTCGTACGAACCCTTTGTACGAACAAAAGTAAGAGAAATTTAGGAGAAGAATACAAACATGTTCTTGCATGAGGCCCAGTGTTTCATCTGGAACCCAAATGTCTTCAGGGAACAATAAGACCTGCTGTTCTAATACTTGTGGAGGGGACTGTCTCTCATCCATCTGATGATTAATTTTTGTGCTCATCCTCAGTGTTGCCAGTTTGTTCAATCATTTTGATTGGTTCATCCTCTTCTCCAGCGTGCAGAAACTCAGTGCTGATGATTCTGCAGCCGTTCCTCCTTTTCTTATTAAACATTTGCTCAGAGCCACAACATATGCTTGAAATTTGGAAAGAAGATAAAACTCAGTAGCCGTGTTTCCATCAAAGTTTTTAATGCGCATTTTGAAGTATGGCATCAGAAAAGGTGAATGGAAACGGATTGATTCGAAGAAAATCCTCTAATTCGCATCAAAGTTGATACAAGGGTTGGGCAGAATCGTATCATGTGCGATTAATCATCAGAAAAACAATCGATTACTTTTTGGCACTTGACGATTAATATGATTAATGCCAGCAGGCAGAGTCCGCTCGGTGCTCCTCTCTGCTTCAAATATGACAAACATTTTTAAAAAGTTCTGTAATTTATTTATCTATCAACACAATTTAAAATTTAATATATAACCTCAAGTCTGTGATTTTGACAAAATCTGGAACAGATTTTTATAAAGAGCAAATCTTTTCTAATTTGGTCATGTGACCAGGACATAAGGGTGTCCAGGGGATTAATCATCAAATTAATTATCGGCTAAATACAACGATTAATCGTGATGAATTTTTTGCCAATATTGCCCAACCCTAGTTGATACACTCGCTTGAGGTGATTTTTGGGTTTTTCAAAAAAGAGTTAATGTGCAAAAAGAGAGAAACACTTTTTTTGAATCAGGTCTGACGTAGTGAACATTTACCTGCTGTCTGTCTGAAACCGGTCCTGGTACCAGAGTGACTGCAGCTGAAACCTCCTCCCTCTGTCGGCGTGTTCTGTAACGTGAGAAGACTCACATTTATTTCTCTACGTCTCCCGACTGCATGTAAAATCACCAAAACTAGTTTATAACAGAATAATTACAACTTTCTGACAGCAGCAACACGTTCCTGATAACTTCTGTCCATTTTCCTGAGATGAGACTTTTACTTCCTGTTTACTGCACGCATGCGTCTGACGTAACTGATTCACTTCAAGCCAGTTGATGGAAACACGTCTGATTCACATTTCTTTGTTTTCCTTTTTGCGAAATTTAAAAAATTCACTCAAAATTCGAATTAAAATAGGATGGAAACAAGGCTATAGAGTGTTACATAAATGCTACTTCTAAAACCAGTTTGAACATGAAACTGTTGACAGTTCTTGATGTTTTACATGTTCAAACAAAGAAACAAACAAATGCTAATCAAAACAAGGTTCAAGTATTTTAGTTTAGACATGCTTTAATCAAATATAAACACTGAATTATGCTACGAGTCTTTTCTGTTTTGTGGAAAATTTAATAAAGGTATCCCGTTTTGAATGAATAAAAACATGTCAGCTTGTTGCACATTTAATTATGATAAAAGTTCACATAAAGACAGACTTCAGATTTTATCCAAGCTGAGGTGCAACCTCTTAATCCTGGTGGTCTCAAGATGACCTGCCAGATATTTCTACAGCTCTTCTGCTGTGGTTCGAAATAGGAACTAGAGAAATTGCAATTTCTGCAAAAATGCTAGTGTGAATGCTTCTAGCAGAAATCGAGCTGAAAAGTTTTAGCATCAAAAGGGTCATTGCAAGTTCAAACTAAGAGTTGAAAGAAGCAAAAAAGCCTAATTTTTCAGAAAAACTGTAAAAAGGAGCAAAAATATAGTTGAAAAAACTGAAAACAGCTAAAAGCTAAAATAGCTGAATATAGCAAAAAAAAACATCTGTAAGAAACATAAATGCCACAAATTTGCAGAAAAAAGCACAAACAGTAGAAAAGGCAAAAGAATAGCAAAAAGAAGCAGATCTATAGTTAAAATAGCAATAAAAAGCTAAAATTAGCATAAAATAAGCTCAATGTAGCAGCCACAAGTTGTAATAAGCACCCGAATGGTGAAATAAATTTAAAATTAGAAGAAAAATAATGCATAAATGTACAAAAAAGATGAAGCATAAGGAGCCTAAGGTTGCAGAACTTAGCAGTAAAAAGTTATAATAGCTACAAAAACTGTGTATTTAGCTTAAAAAGTTCACTTTACTTAATAAGAGCTGAAAATTTGCTCAAGTTGCAGCAAATGGATGAAAATAGAAGAATGCGTCAGTAAGGAGCAGAACTGGCACAAATTAAGATAAGATAAAACTTTATTGATCCCACAGTGGGGAATTAACAGAAAAAAGTAGAAAAAGGCAGAAGAATAGCAGAAAGAAGATGAATTTTAGCAGAAAGAAGCTAAAATGAGCAAAAAAATCAGCACAAGGAAGTTAAAAAGAGCAGGTTCTGTACAGATTTAGAAACATTTTAAAGTGGACCAATTATGGGTCCTAGAAATGTTTATGGTATGTCTGTGGGCTATCCAGACCATGTTCATTCAATTTAATGCACAAAATAATTGTCAGATAATAAAAGTTCCCATTTTCTAGTTCTGCCTGCTCTGACTTCTGTTCAGAAGAGCTGTTTATGTTAATGAGCTCTGTTGGTAACGCCCTCCAAAAATCTGTTGACATTAACTCCGCCCTCCAGCCAGCGTTTACGTTAGCATGGCTAATAATAGACGCTCCGTTTCTACAGATGAATAAATAACTGCTGGGGTTTTGTTCTGTCATAAACTTTACCCTAGCTTCATATTTTTGGAGGATGTTGCTTTTAGGAGTTTGTTGTTGATGAGAGTCGCGGTCGCAGCTTTTTTTTTTTCTCCCTCCTCCTGTGTCGGAGCTCTGTGCTCACTCTGCATGCTGTTACCAGAGCAGGGAGCAGCAGTGGTCAAAATACCTCAGAAACTCGAATAAATAGGCTAAAGCTAAAAACAATAGAGGTACATGAGAAAACGTGTTCATAACAAACAAAAATAAAAAATTAAATTGTTTGTGTCCGTGTCAGTCTCAAACCCTGGTGTCCCAGGCTCTGGTCCAACACTCTACCCATTGTCCTATTGGAGGCCTGTTGTGAAATGAGCTGCGTATTACACAACAACACGGTGACGGCTGTTTATACTGAGGAGGAGTCTCACCCGGGGGTTGTTAGGTAAGGGGCTGAACGCAGGTTCTGGTGGGTTGTTGTACGGCTTGTGACATCACAAAATAAGTATAAAACTTGTCGTTAATATACATTAAAAATACATTTACTTACAGTAAATAAGCCCCTGGGTGCATTTTTCTGGTCCTAAGACTGTTTTTTTAAGAAGTACATACCCAAAGTTGAGTGAAAAAAAAACTTTAAAAAGTGAATTTTACATATCCCCTTTATAGGATTTTAAGGATGTTGAAAACAGCTCCATTCATTTTCAATGGCATAAAAGTAGCTGAAAATGTAAAAATTGCTCAAATACCAAAAGTCATAGCAGGACTGTCATACATGAGCTGAATATTTTGATATATGAATTGTTGAAATAGAACAGAAATTGTGGAACAAATTAGACATGGGGAAGAAAAAAAAAGGTCTCAGTCTGAATGCTGTGAAGCGTCACAGAGCTGCTGCAGAGGGACCAAAGAGCCACATGTTGCAGACCCTTTAGCTCCTCCTCCTGGAGCTTCAGCTTGTTTTCATGTCAAGATGAAGATGATGATGATGATTAGGTGCTTTGTGATTCAGTTTGATCACCAGTCTGTGATTTAATATAAAAAGCGTTATCAATGCTTCTGTGTTCAGATTCAGTTGTGAGCAAACAATCTCTTCAAACAGAAACAAAGCATGTTTCTCTACACTTAAGTATAACACTGCTTTTATATTTTCATGTCAAAAATATAAAAACTCCCAAATTTCCTGACAAATGTCAACAAGATTACAGCAAAACCTGTTTCAGTTCAACAGAATCTTCAGTGACTTATGAAGGTGATTAAAATCTGCCTGTATGTATTTATTTTTTCTTCTAAAGCCTCGAGTTTTATTGTCAAATTAACTCCTCAGGTTTGTGTTAAATGTTTGGTACAAAGAAACAGATTCAGATACGAGCCTACAGTTCTTTTTAGATCTCATACGTTACAGGACATGTGGTGTAAAACTATGAGACTTGTTGAATCTGATCCTCTGAACGATGTGTTTTTATTTTTCCTTTAAAGTTCAGGCGCAGAGCAGACCTGTCAGCAGAGTCAACAGCATTTAGCTGAGATATGAACACAGTGAAAACAGCTGCATGAGCTTCTGTGACGGATTATCTGATTCCACAGGAAGAAAACGGCTCCTTTCTGTTTTATTGGGATCGGTTAGCACATCTACATTTCCTCATTCAGTCTCAGTCTGACAGGAAAGTTATTATTTCTGAATGCTCCAAAGACTTGGCAAAATGAAAACTGGAAATTTAAAGTGAAGGAAGGATAAAGAAGTGCAGGAAAGAATTTCAAGTCAGGTATAACTATAAAAAGCAAGAGTTTGAACTTTTAAATACTCAGGTGCACTGATTGTAGAATAATGTTTATTACATTTATTCATTTCTTTAAAAACAAAATAAATTCAAACAATAATCTACAAATAAAAAAACATCAAATCCTGCTAAAAACAATTCATGTGGGTACACAGCTTACTCTCTCATATTACTTCAATAAAAAACGAGGCTAATTAAATCTTTGAACGTGGTTTAACTGCAGGTTGAAGCAGAACAGATTATTTTATGTTTTCAACAAAGAAAGTGATGGAATTCTGAGTTTTTACTGACTTCAGCTGCTCAGGGCTGTAGAAAACAAACACATCAGACTGTAGCTCAGGTAGTAGCAGGTAGTCATCCCAACACGTGTGGTTTTTACTCTAAGCTTCTGCAACATGTAGATTTAGAGGCACGTGTGGCCCCTAAGTTCCTCAGTGGCTCTGTAGCTTTGGAGCCACATATGGCCCTTCAGTACCTCAGTGGCTCTGCAGCTTTGGAGCCACATGTGGCCCTTCACTTCCTCAGTAGCTCTGTAGCTTTGGAGCCACATGTGGCCCTTCACTTCGTCATGTGGCCCTGTAGCTTTGGAGCCACATGTGGCCCTTCACTTCCTCAGTAGCTCTGTAGTTTTGGAGCCACATGTGGCCCCTCAGTTCCTCAGTGACTCTGTAGCTTTGGAGCCACATGTGGCCCTTCAGTACCTCAGTGGCTCTGCAGCTTTGGAGCCACATGTGGCCCCTCACTTCCTCAGTAGCTCTGTAGCTTTGGAGCCACATGTGGCCCCTCAGTTCCTCAGTGGCTCTGTAGCTTTGGAGCCACATGTGGCCTTTCACTTCGTCAGTGTCTCTGTAGCTTTGGAGCTACATGTGGCCCTTCACTTCCTCAGTAGCTCTGTAGTTTTGGAGCCACATGTGGCCCCTCAGTTCCTCAGTGACTCTGTAGCTTTGGAGCCACATGTGGCCCCTAAGTTCCTCAGTGACTCTGTAGCTTTGGAGCCACATGTGGCCCTTCAGTTCCTCAGTGGCTCTGTAGCTTTGGAGCCACATGTGGCCCTTCAGTTCCTCAGTGTCTCTGTAGCTTTGGAGCCACGTGTGGCCCCTCAGTTCCTCAGTGACTCTGTAGCTTTGGAGCCACATGTGGCCCTTCAGTTCCTCAGTGGCTCTGTAGCTTTGGAGCCACATGTGGCCCTTTAGTTCCTCAGTGGCTCTGTAGCTTTGGAGCCACATGTGGTCCCTCAGTTCCTCAGTGACTCTGTAGCTTTGGAGCCACATGTGGCCCCTCAGTTCCTCAGTGTCTCTGTAGCTTTGGAGCCACATGTGGCCCCTCAGTTCCTCAGTGTCTTTAAATTCCACATATTTCAGCCGATCTGTACCAAATCAGCTGTGATCGATCCTTATCTGGTCCCCAGTAGGAATGCGGTGTAACATTTGGTGGGCGTGGCCTAATTGAACAGTTAAAGGTGATGTGTGCACAGCTTCAATGAGCTCATTATGCAGGATCACTTTACTCTTCAGTCTACAGATTACCTGTTCTCACCTTACTGCCACACTGTGGAATCACTCTACAAATCCATCAGAAGATACATCTTAATAAATTTAAGGCAGATTTTCGTAGCTCTGCTGAAAAATTACTAGGTTTTAAGGCTTTCAAAAGACACAATAGCATACAGTAAGTCATTTGTATTTAAAAAAACAGAAAAATTAAGATCTAACAAGTCAGTTTAGTTCAAGATTACTTTAGGACGTTAAAGTTTTAAATAAACTGTTTTCCTGTCATTAGTTTGAGACGTTGGCATCCAGCTTACATGCTAAATGATACATTCATGTTTTTCTGACTGAGCTGCTGATTTTAGACATTTTCTACAACTGAGTGAAATACTTTGGTGCAGAATGAAATGTGTGTCTCTATGATCTCTTTTAGACATCTATAAACAGGGTTCCCACGTCTCCTTGAAATCCTTGAAAGTTTGTGAATTTGAAAAAAAAAAGATTTCAAGGCCCTGGAAAGTTTGTGAAAACAGCCAAAAATTACACTTGTCCTCTAAAGTCCTTGAATGTTTTTTGGGGATTGAAATTCTCTATTCACACGACTGATTTTCATCTTTTAAAAAATAAATTGTAAAATTAAATTTAAAACTTACCGACTCAACAACTTCTATGTTCAGTTTTTCGTTGAATTAACATGATATTAAACCTGTTTATTGGTAACATTCTGCAGTAGCAGTAGGTAATTGCCGTTGTGCGTGGTTCTTGAGTTTGAGGAAAATGGTACTGGAAAGTTCTTGAAAGGTCCTTGAATTTGATGATGACCAAGGTGTGGGAACCCTGTAAAGTTTTATTAATTTTGTTTTGCCTAATACTCAAAGCAATCAAAATGCCATAATCCAATATGGACATTTAGATTTCTACAATACTTACTGACAGGAAACTTTCTAAAGGATCAAGTAAATGTTGCGGCTCTTCAGTAGCACAGATGCAATAATGGTTGTTCCTGTTGGAAAGGCTGCAGACTGCAGCTTTAGTAGAAACATTGGACTGAACTCCTCTCCACAGTGCTGTGAAAACCCATCAATACACTTACCTTATTCATTGATGCAGCTTTTCTGTGTCTCTGCTTGTTTCTTAAAACAAATTTAGAAAAAATATTCATGTTGTAAATCAGGAGTCTCTCTAAAAACACATCTGAGATCAGACTTACAAAAGTAACTAAATAGCCAGTCTAACTTCAATTATTTTACAATTACTTCAGAACCTCCTTGCTAAAACGTACCAAAGACAAGTTAATCACCACACAAAGTGTTTAAATACAAAGTAAAAAGTGTTTTTTTAATTCAGCATCTATGCGAGTTTGATTTGTTTTATTACAGAAAGACAAATGTTGTATTTTTAATTTAGATTCTGTCATTTCAGTTTGAGCTCAAACTCTTCAGTTACAGCTTGTTTGTCTTTGTAACAGTTATTTTCTAATCGTTGTTGCGAACTTGAACAAGGGTTTTCTCCTAATGTGCAATACAAAGCACCTGCACTTGATTGTATTTTAGTTTCAGGTACTGTTAAACAGCAGGTCTAAATATTGTTCCAGTCATGTCAAGTTACAGATACAGACCAGTAATGTCCTGCCTCAGTCAACTTTAAATTTAATACAAACTTTTACAATGACAGCAGCTGTATGACTAAATGTCCGCTGAGTGTCCCGTCCCGCCCCGCCCAGTCCCTTCCCATCCCGTCCTGTCTGGTCCGACATGAGTCTCAGGGAAGGGGAATGTTTCCCACTCATTGCTGAAGTGAGCCTGTTTGTTTGTGTCCTTAATCTGGTTGGATTTTAAACAGCCTACATGGATTTTTACTGCCTCAGCTAAAAATCTCTATTTGTTACTAATGCAGCTTTTCTCCAGCCTTATTACAGCCCCGACACATTACTTTTTATTCTTATGATAAATGGACCTTTCTATCCAACCAGGATACTTTGCATCTATCCATCCATTTTCTTAAGTACTTTTTAAAATTTCATCCAGGTCTTAGGTTTTTACTACTGATCCCACGAGGGGATATGTTTTTTTATTTTTTTGCATTCCCATGCAAAAGGTATTGCGTTACCTCGCAATATCTTTTGCGTTCCCTTACAAAAGTCGTTTATCACTGTTGTGCTGCCGGTTTATTAACAAACTCGCATGTTTACCATTAGCGAGTTAGCCTACTGCTTTAATTCAGCTTCAGAATGAATATATCACACAGACACGCATGGAAGTATGTCATATGCAGATATTTTAACACAATGCAGCCACGCAACATCAATGTCAATTTCACAAACTTGTGGTGACATCCTGTTTTGGTAACTGGATATTTCAAAATAAAAGTCTGATTTAATTCAGTTCATATACAAATCAAACTTTTGCGTAGGAACGCAAAACAATATTGTTAGGTAACGCAAAAGTGTTGCGAGGTAACGCAAAAGTATTGCGAGGTAACGCAACGGAATTGCGAGGTAACGCAAAGGTATTACGAGGTAACGCAAAAGTATTGCAAGGTAACACACAACTCCACAACTCTGCTGTACTCACTAAATCAAGTAAAAGTTTGTGGAGTTGTGATTATTTTAGTTGGACAAACAGCTTCCTCAGTACAAATAAATGTGAAGGGGGGCACAAGAGGGACACATCCAAGATGGTGGCCGCAGTGAAACATCAGCTCTAAAAGGCAACATCAGTCTGTAGGGCGTCTGTATCTGATGTCTGTGATTTTAACTGCATGCTCCACATCTTGTTTCCTGTTTGTGTTGTTTTGTGGCAGTTTTACAGCACCACCTACAGGCCTGGTGGAATTATTGCAGCATTTTGAGTCATTTTCCATGTTTCTATGTGGATAAAAACGATTCTAGAAATGGTGTCATGCTTAGGAAATGTTTAAGAAATTACAAATTATTTTGTGTACAGCAGCTCTTGACTAAAAATATTGCCAGAATGTAAAAACTGAGCATAAAATAAAAACATTAAAATTAAGGTGATATATTTTCCCAGGAAGTATTGTCTGATAAGTGATTCTTCAATTCTTCACTTTTGTAATTTAATTCTGTTTTTGTTGAATAATAAAATAACATATTACGGTGGACAATTTTATGTAACGTTCAGCTAAAGTTGTAAGAATCAGATGAGTTTTGTAAACGTCAAATATCCAAAACCTCACAAGACTTTTTGACAAACGTTAAAATGTTTCCCAATCTTAGTAAGTAAACACAAACCACTTCAGAAGACATATGAGAACAGAAACATTGATGAAATCTGTTTTAAGATTAGTGAGCAGGTCTATTCCACCTGTGTTTGGTTTAAAAAGCACAAAACGGTGTTGGTGTTGTAGAGATGCACACACAAGAAGTAAGCAGTATTTTTTTACTGAAAGCCACTTGTTACTCTGGTTCTGTACAATCATTTTTATTTATCTCAGGTTTTTTTTTTTTTTTGTGACATCTGTTTATTTCTACCATCAGATTTGATAGAAAACTGGACTAAAACAAAATGACATAAGACTTGTATTACAGTTGTCCTTTTATATTCCTTGGATGAAAGTGTGTGAACCTGTTGGTTGTAAAAGCCATATTAAGCAGTCCATTTGACTTTAACAGCTAGCACTCCATTTTCAGCATGCCTTTAAGATTTGAAACTCTTTTCAGTTTACAGCTTTTAGAGAAAACCTTTCCACACAGCAGCAGCAGCCATGTATAAAACACTAAATCATCAGAACTTTCTAAACAGTTTCCTGACTCGTGTTTAAAAACTGTTTTATTTTGGTAAAAGAAATACTGGGGCTCATTTTAAATCTTGTTTTCAATGAATAAAGTCAAACTTGTTAAAATGTACTTGTGTTTAAGTTGTGTTTTTTTTCAGACACGTGAGTAATTTGTTCATGTGCAGTTTCCTGTGTAGAGTTGAGACTATGAGCAGTTTATTTGTGATTTAAATATATATAATGTATATAATGTAAATGATTTAAAGCAGAAATTCTTAACCCATGGGCCGCGGCCCAACTGTGGGCCACGAGCGCCACCTTGAGGGCCTCAAAAGAACAACAGTTTTTAACTTTGGGCCGCAGGTGCAATACACTTTCTCACCACTAGTAGCAGTAGTGCACCACTCAGTTGTTTAACAACTTTTTTAATATGTAGAAGAAGAACCTTAGAAACCTGCTGAGAATGGAAACTTATTTTAAATTAAAAGTAGAAGCAAAAATGAAAGTTACTCATCAAAAAACACCAAAGTTTGTCACTAAAATGAAGTACAGCTTCTGGTTCTATCATGCAGTATTTTAAAAGTTCAAAACATTATCAAATACAGKTGAAGATACAGCTATAATTTAATTTGCACTTTATCAAATTAATTTCTGTAGTTTATTTTTAAACATTTTGAAAGTATTTTAAAGAAACTTTAAACTTGTCAAAAAGTTGTTACTGTTTTGTCACTAATATGAAGAGCAGCTTCTGATTCTACATGCAAAAGTTTAAATATGATAAATTGCAAATTTTCATTTTCAATTTATCAAATTTATTTTTTACAGTTTTTTAAACATTCACATTGAACATTTTGAATGTATTTATTTTATGACCACAATTTGTTGAATTGTCTATTTTTGTTAATTAAAAAAACAGGTAAAACAACAAATTAATGGTTTTAAAAAATAAAATGAAATAATATTTGCTGCTGATGTGTTGATTATAACATCAGATCAAAGACTGTTTTCAAAATATAATTTATTCTTGCTAAAGAGCTCACTGTAGTTTGTACTCACAGACTTCTGATCATGAACTGTTTTTAAGATTTCAAAAAGGAGAATCACTTTCTTTAAATACAAAGTGACTCTTTTCAAACAGGATTGTTGTTTTTAACTTGCGTTAGAGTAAACTCTCAACACCATCATGTGTGTAGATGTAGTTTGTCTCCAGCAGCAGGATTCAGTCAGGCTGCTGTGTCAGCTGTCCTCCAGATGGAGGCGCTGCAGGAACAAATTAAACTTTCACAAAAGTAAATCTGCCAAAATAAAAGAGATAAACACAGTGTGTGAAAATGTTTTAAAATACACAATACTTTTTGCTTTTACTGTATTTAATGAGATCAAATAACCTGTGTGAGACAACAATATAAAGCTAGTTTCTCCTCATGTTCCTCTACTGTGGATGGACGCAGGTGATTTATGTTACTGAATGACACGTTTAGTGCTGACTTCACTTCACTCACAGTTCAACATCCTGTGTGATGTCTGGTCCTTGCCAGGTGTGGTGGCTCACCTGTAATCCAAGCTGCTGAGGCTGGAGGATGGTTTGAGTTCAGCAGCTTCTCTTTGTCTTCTTATAATAAGAAAGTCCTTCAGAAAGCAGCAGAGATACTTGTCCTGCAGCGCCTCCATCTGGAGGACAGCTGACACAGCAGCCTGACTGAATCCTGCTGCTGGAGACAAACTACATCTACACACATGATGGTGTTGAGAGTTTACTCTAATGCAAGTTAAAAACAACAATCCTGTTTGAAAAGAGTCACTTTGTATTTAAATGTAGTGATTTTCCTTTTTGAAATCTTAAAAGCAGTTCATGATCAGAAGTCTGAGTATAAACTCAGGGCTGTCACGTTTTGACCTGAGCTTGGAGTGAGGTTTCGAGCTGAGTAAGAAAAGTTGCTTTTGGTGTCCTAAAAGCTGCTAAATAATGTCATCATCCAATTTGCATATTTGGACTTTTGCCAACAGTTGTGATCAGGGCTGTATGGTATTTAATGTAGGAGAAAACCGTGTGTAAAGTATTGGTTAATGAACTCTCTCCCATATTCTGTAAATTATATAACCATGTGGTAAATTCAGGAACCCCTCCAGAGTCACGGACAGAAGCCATCATCACAGTCCTTATAAAGCAGGAAAGGATCCACTCTCTGCTCTAGTTATCGTCCCATTCACCTGTGTGTGGACTATAAAATATTAACATCCATTTTGGCAATGAGAAATCAAAAATACATCAAGAAATTATTTATTTCAGGTCATCAGGGGACAAATAACGTAAGGAGAGTACTAAACCTGCAGTCACTTGTGGCAAAAGATACACAAACGGCAATGCTTCTCAGCTTAGATGCAGAGAAACCATTTGACCAAGAAGATTGGCAATTTCTCCAACAAAAATTGAGTGAAATGGGTTTTGGTGAAAAATTTACTGGTTGGTTTCAGCAGTTATCAAGAGGTAACTAGTAAAATTGTGATAGGTAACTAAAGCATGCCTTTTCTTATTTTATTTATTTTTTTGTTCTTGCGCTGTCCTTTATATGATGTGGTTATTGTCAGTAGTGGAATCATTGCTAGTTAGTGGTATTTTCGTCTCTTTGTGCGTTGTCTAAAGTTTGTAAACTGGAACCGCGAACATGCCATCCACTCAGAGGGACATGCTGAAAGCAAGTGTCTTGTCGACAGAGGTGACATGTTTGCAAGAAAAACTTGTGTTGGTGATATTTGTGATTACTAAGAATATATCAGGTGTGATGCATCTTGTTTTAATTAATTTCCTTTTTGTTAAGCCACAAAGACTACAAGCGTGATGTAGTGTTGGCAAACAATTTTTATTCAAACTAATAAAAACAATCAGTGCAAGTAATGAAGAATGAACAAAAGCCGAGCATTAAATAAGCAAAAATAAGAAATAAAAACTAACACATTTACCCTAAAAACCAATTATAAACTAACAGACACACAACTTTGCGTTCTACTGCCACGTCTCTTTTGGTGCCAAATGGACGACATGGAATCTCAGTCTTTGTGACGTCACGCCGCCAGTCACTCGTCCGTCTGAAGAATGAAGTCGAGAGGGTCCATCTCTGGTCGGACGAGGTTGCTCTCGGATGAGTGGAGTCAAGAAGGTCCATCTCTGGTCAGGTGAGGTAGCTCTCAGGGTTGAGGTAGGTTTGCTCTCTTATCTGGTGGTGTGCTCTCTAGATACGCTAAGTTATCAGGCGACAGGGGTACTGATCTTAGTCAGGCTACAACTATGTAGGTTCGATATGGAAGTAACTTCAGTAAAAAATAATAAAATTGTTGAGGACCTGTCATCACTAATCTATGATTAAATGTAGAACATAAATGACATAAACTTATCAACGTGCTTCTGACACATTCTACAGGATGGGACTCTAATTGTCATGGGGGAACTAAATGATCAAGTTTACAACATAACTAAAGGATGGGACTCTGTTGTGGGAGACTAACAAATTCAAATTAAAGTGAGGTCAATGGCAAAATAAGCTAGTGACTTATCTTGAGGTGGGAACTCTTAAGGATCAGCGATGAGTTCTACCGCTTCAGGGGGAAGTTGATATTTTTACCTCTGAATCCTCATCTTCATCCAGATCAAAGATGATAGGCGTCTGGATGGGTCTGCCATCTCTACTTTTAGCAAGGCGACAGAAACAAGCGGTGAATTGGTCAAACTGCGCTTGCATGGACCGCTTGTGACGAAGTTAGATGATTGTCACTACGGCGATAATCAGATATCCTAATATTAGAAGTGACAACATTAGAGTATCTATCGAGGACCAAGCATAGGCAATAGGAGGAGTCGGCTTTTTGTTGTTAGACTCTAGGACTTTTAGAACTTGTTTAATAGGTTCTACGTCGATGGTTTGAGAACCTTCAAACTGTATTTTCTGGAGAATTTGAGTCTCAAGTTAGAGTGTCATGTTTTGGAAGAAGTCAGGAAATTCAAGTTCAGCTTCRTATTGATCTGGATTTAAATAATACAAGGCCACATCATTGATGTGGATAATCACCCCCACAGGAACGGTGATCCACATAGTGGTGACAGGTAGATCAATATGGCTTGAGGTGTCATGCAAGTCGTAGGTCACAATAGCGGTTTTAGCCGGGGTGTTAACGAGCCAGCGAGAGCCAACTACTTCGGCTTGCGTGTCGGTGATTTGGCGTCGAGGAGTTATAGTCATCGCGCATTTGGAAACTTTGTTTGCTGGTCTAAGGCCACAGATTCCAACGGTATTATCACGTACAAAAGGTTTGCTCGGACAGAGATAATGGATGTCATGGGTGAGAGTACACATACGGAGGTTAGGTGCTAAGTACAGATCTGGATTATCATCATGATAAGCGACGACGGAGGGAGTGTTGATTTTGATATGTTTTCACCATTCCAGCGTCTGACGTTTACGACATCTTTCATATGGTAAATGTTTTCAGGGCGTATTACAGGGAGATTGATTAAGAAAGCTACTGTATTTCACGTGCAACGGGTCGACGTGGAGAGGGATGGCGCTACCGAGAACATAAGCTAAGTGGGCCTGTAAGGGAGTTACTCTGTCGGCGGTGGTCGTTAGCAAGATGTCTTGGACCATTTGTAATGATACAAGGTAGGGTGGAATCTTACCGATTACTAAGGTGTCGACCGATGAACTGATCTCTCTCAGCATATCAGTAAGAAGCATGGTTATCATCTCTGTGTGAGCGTAGTCTACTTGTATCACGGAGGTTAATTCAGTGACAGCTTTAGCTAATTTAGTCAACTCTGTGCTGTGGGTGTTAACAACAAGAACGGTATCTAGGACAGTTTTCCCAACTTGGGTAAGMTGATTTTGTTGCWCATCCAGTTGTTGTTGAATCACAGGGATCTCGTTTTGGAGTTCGGCTACATGTCTTTTAATAGCAGCGATGTTAACGGCATTAACCGAGGAAATGCCTAAGCTAAAAAGTGAGCCAATGGCAGAGGCAGCAGTGAGGATTCCACCTTTAAATCTCTTCTCTCTTTTGCCAGTACCACTTAGCTCTGATCTAGAGATGGTGAATTTCTGCAGCTGTTCCAGCATGTGTGTGATGTCTGCTTCAGCATGTTGGATAGCTTGGTGGTTTCAACTGTTACCAGCCTAGGATGCAAGCTTGATGAACGTGCTAGCATGTTGATGGCACAGGTTAAGGGGCTTGAAGCGGACGTACAACTTTTGGGCGTATAATCGGCAGTTGGTGATTAGTAGTCCAGGTTGTTCTCTTAATACAACTCCGGATAGGGTTCCTGGTTCGACCATGTTTGGTAGGGCATTACCCATGAGTCCCAGAAGAAAGAGGGTCGTCAGTAGTGTCGCCATTTTCAAGAGAAAAAACACAGAGGATGAACATTAGCTGTGTTTATTGCTCTTAGATTTAAATAAGACGACGAGGGGAGTTTTAGGGATAGTTCACCCTCATCGGTTAGTAATAGAGTGATTGATTAGTAGGACGTTGATTCACTCTAGTGGTCAAGCAAAAGTCGTCTGAATTAGCAGACTTGAAAAGTTCTTTATAGCCTTGTAGATTTTATAAGTTGGCTAGTTTGAAAGTAGACCTTGGAGCATTAGTTGTTTATGCTACGTTTACATTTGTCATCATAGGGTTTCCAATTTCAGTCCTTTGAGATTTCTGGTTCTTTGACATTTTTGGTGAAGGCTCTATGTGGTTTGATTTGATTTCTGTGGACCCACTTAATGACAGGTTCTTGTTGACCTTTACTGATTTTGATCTGGTAGATGACTGGTGACAGCTTGTCTGTGATCAGGTGGGATCCAGTCCATTTTGGTTGTAGTTTGCGGGCACGTGTCCCAGTCTGAGCTGTGAACATGTAGTACCACACCTTTTCACCTATTTGAAGTTCTTTGTAAGAAGCTTTCTGATCATAATAGGTTTTTCGTCCTTGAGCTGTGTGGTCAAGTTGTTGTCGTGCAAAAGCGAAAGTGTTTCTCAAGTGATTGTGCAAGTCTTCCATGTACTGGTGTGTCATGTAAGCTGTGGCTACAGTTGCTTCACCTGGCTTGTACAGTAGGTGTAGAGGAAGAACCATCTGTCTTCCCGTCATCATTTCAAAAGGAGAGACACCGGTGGAACGATGTGGGGTCGCTCGGATGGCCATAAGGACTAGGGGTAGTTTAATGTCCCAGTCTTGGTGATTGGTGAACACGTACTTCTTTAGTACGCTGACCACCGTTCTGTTGGCTCTTTCGACTTGGCCTGATGACTGAGGATGGTAACTGATGTGCAGGTTTGCTTTGACACCTAGCATCTGCCACATCTCTTTCATCACTTTAGCAGTGAAGTGTGTTCTCCAATCTGAGTTGATTCTGATGGGGAGTCCAAACCTGGAGAACACATGTTCATGAGCAGGTAGGCAATGGTTTGGGCGGTGTCATTAGCAGCTGGTAGGCATTTAATCCATTTGGTAAACGCACAGGTCACGGTGAGGAAATATTTATTTCCTCTAGTTCAGAGCAGCCCAAAGTGGAGCCCGCGGGCCAAATTTGGCCCACCAACCCATTTGATTTGGCCCACCAATAGTTGCCAAAGTTACAAGGTTGTAACCTGTTATACTATAGAAACACAGTATTTCCATTGGTCAAATGACTATATAAAAGGGCTGTAGTGAAGGTAGTTTTCAGTCATGGTGCTGACATATCTTTGATTTATTAGGATTAAACCTATTTAGATCAGATTTAACCCCGCATGTAGATTTGCACACTTTATAAGGACACCAAAACTCATATTTTATCAATTTATAAAATGTCCCATGAGCCTTTGCTACTTGAGCGTATGGCAGACTTTCTCCAAGTGCACAGACTAAAACAAAAGAGAGCCATTGCATAGCTTAATGGTTAAAAATAAAGGACATTACTTTAAAAAGTATTTGTATTTCATGTATTATATTACTGCATTTGGCCCGCAGCCCTGGATAGGTTTTCATTTTGGCCCCCTCGGGGAAAATGTTTGGGCACCCCTGCTCTAGTTGATTGTGTGAGTGGTCCTACCCAGTTGATTTGTAGGTCAGACCAAGGGAAAGCGATTCCTCTAGTTTGTAGAGGTGCTCTGTGGATAGGTTTGACAGGCTGGAACTGGCAACAGACCAAACATCCTTTGATGTAGTCAGACACATCTTTTTGCATTTTGGGCCAATTAGCAACTTGCTTTAGGGCTTTTGTCGTTGCTTCGACTCCTTGGTGTCCTGATGTAGGAAGTTCATGGGCATGTCCTAGCATCACCCACCTTTGTTCTTGAGGAACCACGAGGGTCATGGAGGAGGATCCTTCGGGTGCAAACATTAGGATGCCCTTGAACATTATGAAGTTGGATCGTGCCTTGTAAAGTGGTTTTAGATCAGGGATGGATTGAAGGTCATCCTTGGAAGGGGCGTTATTGTCAGGGTCAGCCAGGTAATGGATGACTCTGTTTATGGTTGGGTCTTGTGTTTGCAGTTCAATCAAGTTGTCGTCAAAGAACACAGGTTGAACAGAGATGGTGTTGTCAGCAGGTTGTGGCTGAGAGATTGGTCTGGCAATGGTTTGTGAGCGTGTTATTGCACAGATATCATGGGTGGGTGGTTGGGAAATTTGTGTTGGCAGGCAGGTGGCGTCAAATGACCATGGAGTGCCGTTGATGGCTCCTATTTTTTGCCAATGAGTCTGCCAGATCATTAAAGTGTTTGTCTTGGCCTGGCACACGTGAGTGGCCTCTGACCTTTTTCCAGTAAATCTGTAGGTTTTGTGAAGTCACAAGGTGATCACAAGTCATGAACAGTTCTTTGTGTTTTACTTGTTTGTCGTTGCAATTATGGAAGTCTTTTTGTTTCCACAAAGCAAGGTGGCAAATGAAGCTTAGTCTAGCATAGTTGGAGTCTGTGCAG